>NW_021760111.1:9364-12621 GCF_005508785.2 Acyrthosiphon pisum
TATTATGCAGTGTACTATTATTGGTGGAAATATTAACTCATCGGTATCAATAAATATATTTTTATTTATTATTGTTAGATAGTTTAACTACTGCAAGACAAAAAGCTTCTAAAGGTCAAATATTCTCAGATGTTTCGTCAGCTGATGATGATATTCTAACAAGAAAAGAACGTAAAAAAAAACTGTCACCAAGTTTGTCACCTGAACGGCCAAAGAAGAAACCATCACATACCATCACAAGTCCACCACTATGGGACTCATCTGGTAAATTAATAAATCTTTATATACAGCTAGCAGAAATCATTTATAATGATACCTGTTGTATTGACATATCGGGCTTTATGGCCTAAAAAAGTAAATGTCTTGGCAAACCCCCTATATATTATGTGTATTGTATATGCTAAATATTAATGGTTGTTATGACTATCAGTTATTATGATATCCTTTAAGGATTATTATAAATAATTTCTACTGTATTATTGTATACAAATATATATTATTATACTGCAGTGTGATAATTGATACTATTCTTAATTTTTAGATTCTAATGGTGGAATAGTAAATGGTCAGCTTTATTTAGATGACATTCAAACTAGAAAGGAACGTAAAAGAAAACTGTCACCAAGTTTGTCACCTGGACTGCAAAAGAAGAAACCATCACATACCATCACAAGTCAATCACTATGGGACTCATCTGGTAAATTAATAAATCTTTATATACAGCTTGCAGAAATCATTTATAATGATACCTGTTGTATTGACATATCGGGCTTTATGGCCTAAAAAAGTAATGGTCTTGGCAAACCCCCTATATATGGCTATATATTATGTGTATTGTATATGCTAAATATTAATGGTTGTTATGACTATCAGTTATTATGATATCCTTTAAGGATTATTATAAATAATTTCTACTGTATTATTTTATACAAATATATATTATTATACTGCAGTATGATAATTAATACTATTCTTAATTTTTAGATTCTAATGGTGAAATAGTAAATGATCAACTTTTAGATGACATTCAAACTAGAAAGGAACGTAAAAGAAAACCATCACCAAGTTTGTCATCTGGACTGCAAAAGAAGACACCATCACATACCATCACAAGTCAATCACAACGGGACTTATCTGGTAAATTAATAAATCTTTATATACAGCTTGCAGAAATCATTTATAATGATACCTGTTGTATTGACATATCGGGCTTTATGGCCTAAAAAAGTAATGGTCTTGGCAAACCCCCTATATATGGCTATATATTATGTGTATTGTATATGCTAAATATTAATGGTTGTTATGACTATCAGTTATTATGATATCCTTTAAGGATTATTATAAATAATTTCTACTGTATTATTGTATACAAATATATATTATTATACTGCAGTGTGATAATTGATACTATTCTTAATTTTTAGATTCTAATGGTGGAATAGTAAATGGTCAGCTTTATTTAGATGACATTCAAACTAGAAAGGAACGTAAAAGAAAACTGTCACCAAGTTTGTCACCTGGACTGCAAAAGAAGAAACCATCACATACCATCACAAGTCAATCACTATGGGACTCATCTGGTAAATTAATAAATCTTTATATACAGCTTGCAGAAATCATTTATAATGATACCTGTTGTATTGACATATCGGGCTTTATGGCCTAAAAAAGTAATGGTCTTGGCAAACCCCCTATATATGGCTATATATTATGTGTATTGTATATGCTAAATATTAATGGTTGTTATGACTATCAGTTATTATGATATCCTTTAAGGATTATTATAAATAATTTCTACTGTATTATTTTATACAAATATATATTATTATACTGCAGTATGATAATTAATACTATTCTTAATTTTTAGATTCTAATGGTGAAATAGTAAATGATCAACTTTTAGATGACATTCAAACTAGAAAGGAACGTAAAAGAAAACCATCACCAAGTTTGTCATCTGGACTGCAAAAGAAGACACCATCACATACCATCACAAGTCAATCACAACGGGACTTATCTGGTAAATTAATAAATCTTTATATACAGCTTGCAGAAATCATTTATAATGATACCTGTTGTATTGACATATCGGGCTTTATGGCCTAAAAAAGTAATGGTCTTGGCAAACCCCCTATATATGGCTATATATTATGTGTATTGTATATGCTAAATATTAATGGTTGTTATGACTATCAGTTATTATGATATCCTTTAAGGATTATTATAAATAATTTCTACTGTATTATTTTATACAAATATATATTATTATACTGCAGTATGATAATTAATACTATTCTTAATTTTTAGATTCTAATGGTGAAATAGTAAATGATCAACTTTTAGATGACATTCAAACTAGAAAGGAACGTAAAAGAAAACCATCACCAAGTTTGTCATCTGGACTGCAAAAGAAGACACCATCACATACCATCACAAGTCAATCACAACGGGACTTATCTGGTAAATTAATAAATCTTTATATATACAGCAGAAATCATTTATAATGATACCAGTTGTATTGACATTTCGGGTTTTATGACCTAAAAAAGTAATGGTCTTAGAAAACCCCCTATATTATATTATGTGTGTTGTATTATATTATGCTAAATATTATTGGTTGTTATGACTACATTTATTATGATGTCCTTTAAAGATAGTTATAAATAATTTCTACTGTGTTATTTTATATAGGTATATATTATTATACAGTTTGATAATTAATATACTATTATTCTTAATTTTTAGATTCTAATGGTGAAATAGTAAATAGTCAGCTTATAAATGAAAATAAAGGTGAAACACAAAGTAACTTTAATATTACTACGCCAATAACTAAACAACCAATGCTAAATCGAAATTTGTTTGATTGCTTCTCTGAACCCAACACAAAAAAAAGGATTGCACCAAGTAAATATATTTACCTTTTATATAATATTAATTTATGAGTATTTTCTTAAATTGCAACTAAATAAATTTTCAATACCATTGTGTAGTTTTAAATTTTATTTTTTTATGTAATCTTGCTGTGTATTACTTATTAAGAGTTAAATAAATATAGACACATATATAATAATAATAAGGTATCAAATACCTGTATAGTAACCTTATTTAAATATAACTTATATATAGATAGTGATGGTGACTCTGCAGATATTCCATCAATATTAAACGTCAATAAGGATTAAACATGATGATCCTAACACTACAGTGAGTATTTCAAAATATAAAAAAATGGCTATGTTTAATTATTTAAATTT
>NW_021760111.1:12671-13789 GCF_005508785.2 Acyrthosiphon pisum
TTTGTTTTATTACAAAAATACAATTTCATATATAATTGCAAATATCAAAATTTGATTCTATAATTTTATACTATTTTACTTTATTTTTATCAATAATTTTATTTTTTATTTGCATATTTACCTCCCCTATTTTACTGGCTATATTTTGTAATCGTGTATATATTAACATATGAGGGCAACTGGTACATTCGGTTAGAGGCAACTGGTACATTTGGTTGAGTGCAACTGGTACATTTTGCTCTAGGTATAGTTTAAGGGGGATTGGTATAAAAAAAAGTACTTTTGGGGGCAACTGGCACATGCCCAAATTTTCAATCCTTAGCTATAAAAGTTGAACATTTTATACATTTTTAACTACAAAATAATTATTACGTTTTAAATTTGATAAATTTTGTCGAAAATCGAACTTTAAATGCTTATAAAAAAAATTTGAGCCAATGTATTTTTAATATTTTTCAACTGCTATTGTAATAATATATCAGGAGCCTTGTATTAAATTTTTACACTTTTTGGCACAACAGATAAAACTTAATTGATAATTATAGAAAAAAAAACTAAAAAAATTGAAAACTGACCATGTCCGTAAAGAGCTCAAAAAGAGTGAAATTATTCTCAAAATTTTATCGTGTATATAGAAAATGCTAATATTGCGTTCAAGGAAATTTTCAAGTATCTACAGTCATTCTTTTTTAAATTACAATAAAATAAGAAAATTGTTACATGAGAAATTGAAAAAATGCTTATAAAAAAATATTGTGACTATGTATTTTTAATATTTTCATCTATCTTTGAAAATTATATTAGGAGCCTTCTATTATATTTTCAAGCTTTTTTACCCAACAAATAAAATTGTATTGATATTTATAGAAAAAAAACTAAAAAAATTGAAAACTGCCAATGTCCATAAACAACTCAAAATAAGTCAAAATATTTTGAAAATGGAATGGTGTATTGAAAATGCTAGTATATACAATTAGTAGCTATATTAAGCTAGTCAAAACGTCATGTACCTACGGTTATTTGATTAGAGTTGCACCAAAAATCAAAATCGATTTTCTCGAAAACAGATTTTGCGTAAAAATCCTAGTTTTTCCTTAATTTTTCTTTTGTTTTTTACG
>NW_021760112.1:0-1290 GCF_005508785.2 Acyrthosiphon pisum
TTAATATAAGGACGGTCGGTATGCGTATGTTGATTTTCAACTGATTTTTAACAAAATTATCACATACCAAGTACCTATATTGGCTATATTATATTATAAATTATAGGTAGGTACCTATTAATACAATATTTTAATTATTATAGTATAATAATATTGTTGTTAATTAATAAATTGGACCTAAGTTACAATCGTCTGTTTTGAACCCAATCCGAAATTTTTGGCTAGTGGCTATGATAGTTAACTGTACATTTATTGACACCTTAAAAACACATTTTTGTCAGTTATTGGCACCTAACTTGCGACATAAAATTGCGAATAATCAATTAAATAATATGATAATACAAACAGTGCCGGATCTAGGGGGGGGGGGGGAAGTCGGAGATTTATCTCCGGGCGTATAATTTTCGTGGGCGTATTTTTAAGGTTTTAAATTTATAAATTGAAAATTGAAAATGGACTTAAAAACAAAAGTCAAAACTAGGTACAAAATAATATTTTACAGGAAATGTGTAATATTGAGTATGCAAATAAAATAAAATAATTTTATTTTTAATCGAGATAGGTAATAACTAATAAGTAATAACATTGATTTAAAAAATAAAAAGGACAAAATATGAAATAGGTACGTAGTAAAGTGGAAATACCCGTCCGCAATTGTCAGCGAAAGTGTACACGCCTTAGTCCATCATAGATTAATGTAGTCTCCGAATAGTGACATAATAAAGTATGGTAAATGACATTGTTTTCTTGCATATTATAATATATTATGTAAATAGTTATTTGAAACTTTATCTTAAAAATGACACTTTTAATTGTAATTCAGTGTTATATAATTTTAAATTAAAAACTATATATTTTTTTAAATAGGAACTGCATAAAATTATGTACTACATAAAATGTTACTTAGGTATTACTACTGATTTAATTGTTTTCAGATTATTTAATAAATTACATGTTCGTAGGTTTATAAGAATCTTTATATTTAACAAATGCCTTTTTATAAATTGAACTTTTTTATAAATATCACCATGGCCAGTGGATAAATGGAATATAATTTGTTATTCGTGTTTGCTTTTTAAATACAAATAAACAACTATTAATTTCCTTGATAAACTCGATAATATGAAAGTACAACATAATTAAATAATTAAAACAAAAATACTATTCTATTGATATGTAGCCCAAGTCAGATTTAAAATTATGTTTTACATATTATATTAAAATAATTTAAAAGGAAATTTATATTCTATTTGGTTAGTTTTTTACTATAAACTGTTTTTTTATCTAATT
>NW_021760113.1:0-909 GCF_005508785.2 Acyrthosiphon pisum
TAAATAATAAAAATGTCATTAACCTATATAAAATGCAGTACTAATAAATAATAAATAAATAAATAATAATTATAAGACAAGTAAAATATTTTTTATGAGACTGAGTATACGTATTACATACAGCGTCATGGTATAAAATTTTCATTAACCTATTATTATAAAATGTGTCAATAAATGATAAAAAAATAAATAATAATAATTATATAAGTAAAATATTTTGTGTTCTGTGTTATTGTATAAAAATGTAATGCTAGTGATGTGTTGCATTGATTTTGTTTGCTTGTATATTTGCTCCTAAATTTCTTTTGACTTTTTTTTTTTAATTGAATTGTTTCGACTTTAGATGAGTGCCCTGATTGAATACGTTTAGATCCTTTAATGAGTCCAGCTCTAATCTTTACGACGTGCATTTGCAGTACACTTATATTTTTTTTCGTGCTCCGCTTGCCCAAATTGACTAAAAGAGTTGATAACTGAGCAGTCATTTGTATTTTTGCCAAATTATTATTAGTTTTTTTCAAAAAATTTAACATTGATAAATCTTTGTTAGTTGTGACCAAATTGTAAATTGAATTGAAATTATTTTTCAATTGTTGTATTTCGGAATCATATTGTGCATTTATATCTTATATATTATCTTGATGGGGGCATTGTTTCACTTTTTTATTATCATCGTTTTCTTCAAAAACAACATTAGTTGTATTATTTAGATTTGTTTCATTAATCAATTGGGTTAAATCAATTAATTTATTTGAGTACGTCATATCACGTGTTTATATTAAAATTACGAACCCTATGTGGGTTCAGCGCATCGCGCTGAATCAGATTAGGATCAGTAAGAACATAATATATACATCATGCAGAAAGGTCTTGGCTCCGCCCCCCCGCTGAAACGTACTAGGATCGGGA
>NW_021760114.1:0-1280 GCF_005508785.2 Acyrthosiphon pisum
TATATATATATAAACACACATGATTTAACAAATGGTGTCGTACGAACCAGTTTCACAATTGCAAATAACTTCGATTTTACAATATTTACTTAATACTTTTTGCACAAATTGATTTCCTTTCATTAATAATACATATAAACATTTTGGTGAGAAGCGAGTATGTTCTATGAAACAATTATCGTCGATTTCAAAACTATGCAGAATTATTCCACACCAATGACATTGAACTGCATCGTCGAGATTGATATAATAAAATCCACATTCGGCTAATTTGTACTTATTTTGACCGGTGTTCGATGGAAACGACTTAAAAGTTCGTAACCTAGATACAAATGTAGAGAATTCTGGATACGCTGGTGTTGAATTGAATCGTATTTGGTCGACCAATGACTGGACATCGTTTGTGCATTTTTGGAAATTCATTTTTAAAAAATTAAAGAATAACTTGGAAAAAAACAATTTAATGAGATGATGAGAGAATTGATGAACGAAACACGACTTGACCGGACAGCTAATCGATAGTGACTGAGTATAATAAAAAAAATAATCAACTTTGGAAATTAAAAAAAAATAATTGTAAATTTGTTTATCAAATTTAGATAAAAAAAACAGTGTAACCAACATGAGTAGAAATGAAATACTGTAAATATTTTTACGAGGTAGAATTTGGTAGACAATCAGTGTGAAATGTGTTACACGGTAAAATAAAAGTCTCCAAGGGGGACATTCCCCCTTGAAAAAAAAAAATTACCGTGGAAAAGCTGGCTGTGAACATACAAATATATACTACTTCCGGAATCCACAAGAAACGATTATATCTCACACACTTTCGCACATAATAAATACGAAGGCAACTCGACTTGATACGCTCTAAGACTCCGGAGGTGAGAAGTGTTGTGTGTAACTATTTTGCGCCCGGAGTCTACAAGACATACTATTAACGCATTTTATGCACACCATAAAACGAATTGAATAAAATTGGTCGTATTATTTCCCCACTGACCATATAGAGTTCACAAAGGTTGCGTGTATCTCAATAGTATCCAGAATCCACAAGAAACGATTATATCTCACACAATTTCGCACGTAATAAATACGAAGGGATCTCGACTTGATACGTTCTAAGACTCCGGAGGTGAGAAGTGTTGTGTGTAACTATTATGCACCGGGAGTCCACAAGACATACTATTAACGCATTTTATGCACACCATATAAAACGAATTGAATAAAATTGATCGTATTATTTACCCACTGACATATAGAATTCACAAGTTTGCGTG
>NW_021760115.1:0-990 GCF_005508785.2 Acyrthosiphon pisum
AAATCGGAATCGCGGCGGCCCGGTATCGAACCACGACCCCGAGTCAATCCTACTACGCCTAACCGACCTGCCTACCTACTGAGTTGAGAATTGGAGTCAAATCAACGACTCTAAAGCCGTTTCGCCGTCCCGGCGAATTACGAACGCGATTCGCACGTCCGCTCTGGGCGTCGTAGCGGGCGATCTCACCGCGTCGGACAGCGGACGACGAATTCGACCGACCTCGGACGTCGAAAACGCGATATTCGCGAAAAAAATCGAACCTCCCGACGCACGTATTTATGCCCGTATATAGCGATACCTACTCGTCGGCGGGACGTCCGCTTTCCGCGACCACGCTCCGCCACGGGACTCCCCCCGGAGAAAGCGCGACCGCGCGCCGCCTATAAATTTAGCGGGGAACGCGAATAAGTGGTCGACGGGGAGGGCGGACGCGTCGAAAAGGGCTAAAACTCAAATCTTTGACAAAAAGTACGAAAAACGCGCGCGACGGCGGCGCTCGGTTTGCACGCGCTCTCGGCCGCGGCGGGCCCGCCGGGAAAAAAGTGCGGCCGCGCGCGGCCCATAAATCTAGCGGGGAAGGCGAATAAGGTCCGAACGTGGCCCCCCGAGGCCCCCCGGGTGGGTAAAACTCGATTTTCTTCGAAATTTCTTCAGAATTTGAAAAAAATCGCAAAAAGTGATAAGAGAGACTGATAACGCGTCGGCGGCAGACCGATAGCCGGGAGGCGGCCCGCCGGCGAGACGGAATTTTCTGATTGGTTCTCCCTTATGATAGTTCGGAATTACGACACGGGCTGCGCCCTCGGGGTTCACGTTTTATAGTATAAGACTAGATTCCCGGCGTTTGTCATCCCGCCTGCGGCGGAAAGACTGTGTGGGCGGTGGTGCATCTTTGTCGTTTCGCCTCGGGCTGGGTTTTTCGATCCGGCCTGCGGCGGGAACGCGGGGTCGTCGGGTATTGTGTTTTTGTCGTGTTGGCAGCCCTGG
>NW_021760116.1:0-7244 GCF_005508785.2 Acyrthosiphon pisum
GGTATAGCCCAGTTAAAGGTTAATTACGCCTTTAATAATAATTTTAAAATTAAAATATAAAGTTTCACTTAAGTAATAAGTACCCAATTAAACGGCTAAACTGTGATCGGAGTACGAAAACTACGGATACAATATTTTCGTCTTTTTTACGAGCTCCTTTTCAAGAATTGTCCTAATTAGTAATTACTATCCTCTACGTTATTTATCATGATTTCCCCCAAAACAACATACCCACCCAAACATTATTGTTTTTTGTTTTTTTTGCCTTCGATATTATTATTGTACAACAATATCATTAATATGCATTAAGTATATCCTGAGCATTCTATTAAAAAGCGCTAATCTCTCTTATATAGTCATAGACCAGTGGTTACCAACCATTTTTATTCTACGCACCCCTTGTAAATTTTCAAAAATCTCATGCCCCCCCCCCCTTAAATTAGAATTAAAAAGACCTTTTTTTGTTTTAATGATACGAAATAATTATTTTTTATTACCTAATGACATATATTTTTTCATCATTCTAAAAATAAAATATAAAACAACTTAATCTTAATGTCTTATTATTTTTATATTTTTGAATACAATTTTGAAAAAAGCTAGAAAAAATTTTAAAAAAATTCCCCCCCCAAGCAGTGCATAAATTCCCCCCTAGAGGGGAATCCCCCCCCCCCCCCCCGGTTGGGAACCACTTTCATAGACCAATAACTGCACTCTGCAGTGTACTTTATAATAGCAGAGTAAAAAACAAAATCTAATTTACTTGTTTTCATAGTATAATTTAAATTAATATTATAATATTCTTCACCTACATGTTATTTGAGTTTTAGTACTAAGTTACAAAAATTGCATTGTTTTAAAGATAATAATATTTTGAACATTATTCCTAGTTGTTAAGCTCAATTTTGAAAATAATATAATTTAAGGGGACTGCTTAGCTGAATTTCTGGATATAGAAGTACTGCCAACAGAAATTCAACTTTGGAAAAGAAAATGGTCTAACAAACCAGAAAAAGATCAACCAAATTCAGTTATTGAAGCATAGGGCTGTTCGATTATTTTTCTACCACTCGATTATTAATTTCACGTTTTATCGATTAATCGAAAATTAATAATCAAACCAAAAATCGATTTTATAACGACTGATTAATCGATAACCGATTGTTTTTAATGAAGATTAGTGTTTATGTAAAGTAAACACGGACCCACACAAAATAGAATAGATTTAAAAATGTCCTAAGTGCTAAAAATAGAAGTTTATTTGAACCGTCAAAACCACGATTAATCATCTTATTTATTCTTTGATTGATCGGAAATTCGATTATTTGATTAATCGAATCTCGATTATTTGGCGATTAATCGAATTTTATAAAAACTAAATAATTGATGAAAAAAATAATCGTCGTAATAATCGATTAATCGAAATAATCGAACAGCCTTTAGGTTGCAGCAGGTTTTGTCAAAAATCAAAACTAATGTAGATTTGACCAATCCTAACATTAATTTTGTTTGTTATAATGTTTTTCAATATATTTAAATTCCGTATCATTAAATAAACCTTAAGGGGACTTTAGGGGGCTCCAGTCAATGAAAAAAAAGTGACTTTTAGACCAATAAGGTAGACAAAACTGGAAAATTTGGTCTGACAGATTTTAATTTTGAAAATGGATTATGATTGATCAACAAGTTTACTAGGGAATGATCGAGGCAATTTTGAATATTCCAATTATTGTTAGTGTCATAATGAATAATATAAATACAAAAATATTTTTTCGATATTTTTATTTTTGGATATCACAACTGAAAAAAAATTCAAAATCGCCTCGATCATTCCCTAGTAAACTTGTTGATTAATCATAATCTGTTTTAAAAATTAAAATCTGTCAAACCAAATTCTTCCAGTTTAGTCTAGCTTATTGGTCTGAAAGTCACTTTTTTCATATGCTGCGGCCCCCTTAATGCCTTTTAATTAAACACCTGCTAAAGTGCCAAATATTGTATCGAGGCAATATTTTTAGATCTAAATCATACCTCGCGTAATTATAAAATCAGGGCCGGATTTAGAGGAGTGGAGGCCTAGGGGCATCAAAGGAGTGGGGGCCCCCTGGCCCCAAATAAAATGAACAATTTTTTTTCAAAGTAGATTATTTTTCTTTTATTAGTATTTAACAATCATATATACAATTTTATTATGGTAATGTGATGACTGATGACCACTTGGTTTTCGCATCTCGACCACTCGGATCGCATCAAATCGTATTAGTTAGTAGTACTAAATAGTTCATAATATATTAGTCAATTATAGGTACTTACGCGTTATTGTATTATGCTGCTGCTATTCAAAATGTAAGCATTTAAATATAAATATTGATTTATAATAAATAATAATGTCGTACCACTCACCACTCACACATAGAAAAAGGAAAATCGAATAGGTAATATTATTATTGTGCGTATAGCATTTGCGAGTTTGCGTCAATCAATAGATTCGGTGGCGGTAGCGGTGGGGTTTAGGATGGGGCGGATTTACTGATAAGCAAACAACTTGCTGGTGACATAAAATTTCACGGAATTACCCATCGGCAATCAGTGTTAAATTTATTTTTATCCTATTGGCCACTTTCGACGGGACGGCGCGCGGCTGGGTGACGGTGCATTTGTAATTTGAAAGATTTTTTTTTTCCGAAGTCACTATTGTGGAGGCCCTTTTTTTGTGGAGGCCCCGGGGCTATCGGGGCGATTGCCCTCCCCTAAATCTGGCCCTGTATAAAATATATAATAACTGATTAAATCACACTGTCATAACTCAAAAAAATCAAATGATCAGAAAATCAATATGAAAGTTTAGAATAAAATGAAAATTTTTTCATCAAACAAAAAATAATATTAAGGGTAGATGCATATTTAAAATTTTATTGTGATTATAATCAAGTGATTTTTATCCTTGTAAATAGCTTTACTTTTGTGTGATTTAAACTTGAAAGAACAAAATTTCAAATTTTTCCATGGCTTTATTATACTAGATACCTTTTGAATTTATTTTAATATTATTTTGACAGTAAACAAAATGCATAGGATATTAAAAATTATGATTTAAATAATATAATAATATTACTAAATACGTTGATGCTGATTTAAAAAAACACTTAAACGGAAAAATAAAATTAACAGCATCAGTGAATGTTTGATTATTATTAACAATATTAACATTTAATTATAATAATTTGTATATTAAATTATTATTATTACAAAACAATATTATAATTATAAAATTATAATATTAATATCACTTTTTGTATTAAAATAAAAAATAAATAACATCTTTTCTGTCTCTTAGTTTCCTTATTTTTCAAAATTATTAATTTTTCCTCAATTTATCAATATTTTCTACTGTGGTTGAGTATTGATCATCATAGAGAGTAGAATTATTATTTTTACTTATAGTAGTCTATTAAAAATATTTTAATAATGTAGAATGCGCCACTACCCAAAAAATAAAAAATACGAATTTATAGACACCATAAACATAAAAATTATAAATTTCGATTTGTGGTCTTATTGTACTGAAAGTGCAAAATATAATATAAAACGAGGCCTATCTCAAAATTAAACTCCGGAGAAGGGGCAGAAAATATGTTTTAAAAAATATAGAAAACAAAATATATTTCAGTAACATTTAGGTCAATTATTTGTCTTTATAGTCTTCGTTCAATTCTATACACTTTTTGTATCACGGTAAAAATTTTCCATATCTATAATATACCTATATATACCTTTCTTAAAGAAAGGTGCTGAACCATTGGTGATTAGTTTACTCCGTTTAGCAGGTTCTCATTGTATGCAAAGTATAATTGTGATGCGGTTGACGATTTCATTTTTAGGATAAAAGTTGATAGTCACTCTGTGCCAATCGAGACCTCAATTAAATTCATTACTCATTATTAGTTAAAATGTTTTGCGTGCATCAATTTGTTGGATGTGTGTTGTAAACTTTTAAACGCCTTTCATAAGCGTTCCTCTGCACTTTGTTTTGTAATGCTCATCTACGCAGGGGTGGCTCTAGGGGGGTCTAGGGGCCACGATCCCCCAAGCTGTATTTCTAAACAATTTTATACTGTTATAAACAAAATTACAAAAAAAAAATCATAGACATTTTCTGGAAATTATGACTTGGCCCCCTTCTAACCCTGTCACTGAAGCCGCCCCTGCATCTATATATCATGTATGTATTATTTCCTAAAGTTAAAATTGTTAATCGAAACAAGCAATGAGGATTGAGGACCTTATAAACGGAATAAACCAATGTCTCGACTCTCGGGAGTCAGGACACTGGTTACACCATTTTCAAGGGAATCAAAAATCTCGTACAAAAAAAGTGCATAGAAATTAGAATTAAACGTGGACTATGTAGAAAAGTAATTTAAATGTTAATAAAACTTTTTATACTGTGATTTATTGTTTCTATACTTTTTAATACATATTAGTGTATTTTGGCCTCTAGAGTCCGGAGGTTGATTTTGAGATAACTATCGACATGCTTAAGTATTATTATGTGTATATTGTATATTTGTATATAGCCATGTGTGGAGATCCATTTAACGTAAGGCACTCATTATTACAGAAAAAACCCAAATCTGTTTGAAAATATTTCTTTTAAATAATTTACAAAACAATATTTTTGGAAAAAAAAATATAATTTTTATCGATATATTTATTTTAGTTTTTACACTTTTTGAAAAACAATATACATTTTTAATTTCATATTCTGAAACAGACTATTATTCGGAGTATTTCGATTTTTTGTCTATAAAAATCGAATTTTGAGCTAGTATAGTTTATTAGTTATAATCTTATAACTTACTTAAAGTTTTGATGAGTGGAGTAATGGATTAGTATTTATTGCCAGAAGTATCCCAGTACTATTCCACTCAGCTTAAAGCGTACTTATTACTCATAAGCTACTCCTCCAAAATTTTATTGTTATCAATCAAAATAATTCGAAACACCTGTTGCTTTGGAATAAGGAATTAAAAATGCATGTTGTCATAAAAAAAGTAAAAAAAAATAAAATTCGTAAAACGTATATTTTTTTAGAAAAATTTTGTTTTCAACGACTTAAAATCATATAAAAATAAATTTTGAAACGTAATAGTTTTTTTAAAACAATGAGTGTTTACGTTGTTCCGCGTATAGGTGTTGGTGTATCTTCCGGTGTTTTACAACAAGTTCTACAAGTGCGTGCTCAACAACTGTTCAGAATCAGACACTGTATTGTTGCTGTCGCCACTGTACACTGAATACCAGGGACATGTGATGAGCGTCGGGTCCAACGCGGTGGAGAAATGGGTCGACACCAACCTACAGGTCGAGTCCAAGCTGGGCCAGTCGTATATCAGTCTATACGCACTCAAGAACAGACCTGAGCTGTGCAACGAGATCGTCGCGCTAATGGACGAGCAGTCGGTGGTCGGGCTGCACTTAAAGGTCGTGTCCACGTTCCTCGCCGAGCCAATCAAGCGGAAATGGTTCACCGAGGTGCTGGACAACCATGTAAAACTCCGCGAAGTTAACCTCTGAACCACCGCCCGGAAATAATAAACAATATTCCATTTGTATTTAATAGTATAAATTATTATGGATTAAACCCAGCGAAAATATTATTAGGTTCGATACGTGTAAATTGTCTTTACCCTAATATTATAATTTATAGGTAGGTATACCGTATAATGTGTATACAATAATTGCTGCACATCGATGGTCGGCAGGAGATCGTCAACGTGAACGAAAAGAAAAAAATGATTTCCTATATTTATTATTTTCGAGCATATTTTAACATTATATTAAAATAATAAATTGTATATAACTATATATTTACATTGATTGTTCAGTGTTTATGTAAAAATAATACTAAGTACATTTTATTGAAGAAAATTCAATAACTCTATTTTGTGTAAAATAATTGTTATAACTTTTTAATTTTTTATTATAGGTACTTATATATAATAATATATATAATATATTTACACTTATATAGTTATATACTCGTAAATCGTAATGTTAACTTGTATACTGTATAATACCTACTACCTATAATACTTTAATATATATAAATAAATACGAATATAATATATTTTATATTATATTATATTTGAATAATATACACTATAGTCCAGTCATAGGGCTCCAAAGAAAGTTGCTGTCATCCAAAAAATACTAAAGTTTTGAAACTTAACAAAAAGTTTTGTCTTGGGGCCCTCATTGACCAAAATAAAAATGCGCCATCCCTCCGAGGTCCACAAGTGTCCACCATCTTGAATTATTTAGTTTTTTACGGTTTTTTTAACAATATCTCTACAATTATTAACTTAACGATAAAAATAGCTTTTATAAAAATTGAAGATTTAAAAATTTTTAACAAGAAAGGTTTTATACATTTCTAGCGTAAGAGTAATAGATAAACGACAAAGTCCATCCGCCCGTCATAGAATGTGGCGCCGCGCGCAATAATGACGTATATACAATAGATGTAACAGAAAGCCTGACGAAAAAAAAATAATGCTACTTATAAACGAATGACAAAAATTATTAAAATTATATGATAAGAAAATAGATTAAGAAATATACTCACTCTCATTTGAAAAAAAGAAGTGTGTATTGCCAGCACGGAACACTTCTTAAATGGTATATAAATCTATAAAATTTAAAATAATATGGTCTATAAGTACATTTAAAATTATAATATATATAATGTATTATTAAAGGAAAAAAGGTGGGTAAGTGGATGTCGCTATGCTGTACAGTAGGTTTGAAGTGGGTCATCGTATAAATGTATAATGGATGGTGTTTAATTTGAATTCAATGATATAATATCATTGTATAAGAAAAACCAGCCAAGTGTGAGTCGGACTCGCGCACGAAGGGTTCCGTACCATCATCAGCTATAAACATGTTGGCACTTGGCAACACTGCTTATATTATATATTCGAGGATTTTTAGTATTTGTTGTTATAGCGGCAACAGAAATACATAATCTGTGAAAATTTATACTTTCCAACTTTTCATGGTTCATGAGATACAGCCTGGTGACAGACGGACGGACGGACAGCGGAGCTTTAGTAATAGCCAATAGGGTCCCGTTTTACCGTACGGAACCCTAAAAACGATTTTGAGTAAAGACAATATTCACTTTCCCGTCGAACAAGATACTGGAGTTAAAAATCGAAGCATTATTTCGACTACTTATC
>NW_021760117.1:0-834 GCF_005508785.2 Acyrthosiphon pisum
TTGCGTAAAAATCCGTTAAAATAACATATACAATAATATATTATAACATTTTTAATGATGGTTAGGTAATAACGACTCGTATCGAAAGATTACATCCGGTTCTCTATCCGATAAATTTTACTGTAGTAACATTTACATACAACGAACACATATTAGTTCACCGATAACCGTTCTGTACGAGTGCGCGTAGAGATTATTGAAAATTAACGCAATGAATAGTGGTATAAATAAATAATGAAAAGCAGAGTGAAAAAAATAAATCATTAAAAGTGATCGCTGGTCATAAATTTCTTTTCCACAAGTTTTTAATAAACGATGTTGAACGTTAGAGTTGCCCCGTCAAAACGTGCAAGTTATTTGCAAAATTAAACTCAAGTCTTCTTAATACTGAAATTGAAATTTTTAATGAACCCAACCATAAGCCATTGCCAGAAAATATTTTAAGTAGACAAAAACTTAGTAACAAACGAAAGTAGTTGATAACATACCATAACTACACAAGCCCGGATTAATACATTTCGAGGCCCTGGGGGCCAAAGTTTTAAAAGAGGCCCCTGTACGAAAAAAAAAAATAATAGCTTGTTACGTACGTTATGTTTATAATGTATATATTATTTAATGTTAGGTACCTGTTATAATAAATATATATAGATATTAGGTACTTGGCAATAAATAATGCATCATTTATTTATAAATTATAATGTATGAGCTTTTTTCTTCGCTTAATAATCATCAATTTTTTTAAGGTGATTTATGCAGTGTTATAGCCTATAACGTAAAAAGTAATGGACAAGTCTGAGGCCCCTTTATAAATTTGAACTATTGAGGCCCGGG
>NW_021760118.1:0-965 GCF_005508785.2 Acyrthosiphon pisum
ACTATAATACTTCCAATCAGTCTTCTCCCTTTTTTCGCCAAAATACTGGAACGGTTAATTCTGAAACGAATTCTCCCGATAATTATGGAAAAAAACATTCTTCCAAACACCCAATTTGGTTTTCGCGCTTCTCACTCGACTATTCATCAAGCACACAGAGTTTTAGACTCCATTTCGTATGCCCTGGAAAAAAAACTGTTTTGCTATTGCGTGTTTCTAGACATCTCACAAGCATTTGACCGCGTATGGCATGACGGACTTTTGTATAAACTTAAGAAATTCCTGCCACCCATCTACTATAGTAAGTATACTTACTTATTAAATCCTATCTAACAGATAGGCATTTTCAAATACGCTACGGTTCGGCTCTATCTGACATAGCAGTTATCAATGCTGGTGTTCCCCAAGGGGGCATTTTGTCTCCTATTCTGTACAATATATTCGCTTCTGATCAACCAACTACCCCCAATACATCCGTAGCAGACTACGCTGACGATAAAGCAATAATATCTATTAACAATGATCCACTCATAGCGTCAAGTAATCTCCAAACTCACCTTAACTCCATGGAAAAATGGTTTACCAAATGGCGATTTAAAGTAAACCAAAGCAAATCTGTCCATACTACCTTCGCCCTCAAACATGCTTCCTGTCCTAGAGTTTTTCTTTACGGTATTTCTATCCCTTACTCTCCAAAAGTCAAATATCTCGGGCTCACTCTCGACCAAAGATTAACCTGGGCTCATCACATTAGAATTAAAAGATTAGCACTGAATCATCGTCTCCGTATCCTCAAACCCTTGATAAGCAATAATAACTCCCCTCTCATTAAAACCAAACTCCTGATTTACAAAACACTTCTAAGACCCATATGGACTTACGGACTCCAACTCTGGGGAAACGCTAAAAGTCTAACATACTAAAAATACAAACATTTCAAAATGTCGCTCTCGAAAAATAATGAA
>NW_021760119.1:0-938 GCF_005508785.2 Acyrthosiphon pisum
TTACTGAAAAAGTAATTGCGTTACAGTAATTTGTAATTTGCGTTACGTTACTACCCAACACTGAGTTAATCATAAACTAAACATTTTCCAGAGGCAAGTGACAAATATCCCAAGTCTTAATGCATAATAATATATTAATATAATATAACTAACTATATTTCAGATCGTCATTGACTACCTATTGGGTATATCATATTACAATTCCAGCGACCACCGACCCCTCTATTTAAGAAAAATATCAGATTTTTAGAATGTATCTTTGTACCTTGAAACTATATCACATCGATACCTACGTAAATAATGTATTATTGGTAGTTGACAGTTGGTACCTAAGTATAAGTCGTATATACCTTAATTACCATTGATTATAATCTATAAATATCATAGTATTTATAGTCAATAATTCTATTACCTATGTGACAATGTAACATTGGCAATGTGTAACTAGTATGTAGGTTTTTAGTTTAATGTATTTTAATAATTGATAATTTTATAAATTAATATTAGACATAACCAAAAATTATATTTTTAATGATAAAATAATGCATGTTAAAAAATCCAGCCCCCATGACAAAATCATTTGACTGCCACTGTGGGGATATATAGTATTTTGATGGCTCCATTATATACTCTATATTGATATAGTAAAGTATATTATACCTCTAGTCATATCATAGGGTCTATAGGCAAAAATCCCCAGTGAAAAAAAATATCAATTATTACCACGCACTACCTACTTGTATACTTATATACAATTAATATAAACAATACGTATCGTTTGTACTTATAAGAAAACGATTTGATTAAATTGGTTGACCAACTGATGACGCTTAATTTACAAAACTACTAGTAGGTCGGTAGGCAGGTATATGCCCATATATACCATATGTGATTTAAATTTTAAAGTTATTCAGTCGCGTACATTTGAAAATAATAAT
>NW_021760120.1:0-811 GCF_005508785.2 Acyrthosiphon pisum
GCTCGGAGTAGATGGTCGATTTTCATGATGTGTTCTCGGATTTGGGCACCATATCGTGAGTGATTTTGACCTTTTCCTGGCAGTTTCTTCAGAACCGATGGTTTGGCAAATATTGCGAAGGTGATGGTTATGGTTTTACGTTGCCAGTCTTGTGTACATATTCTTGGCATCTTTGGTGACTGATGGTTGGACTGATGTCATATATGCGTCAGAGCCCGTGATCTTACGAAAAGTGATGTTTTGCAGTGTTTCGAGTTTTTTCCAGCTCGTTAGGGAAAGTTGAGCTCCCCATGCAGGTCCCGCGTATGTGAGTATTGTCCTCACATACATTTGGAATATGTTTGATCCACCATCGCGACTGATTGAAAAAGATTCTTCTTAGAACCGTGTCAATCTGGACCAGGGATGGCGAACATTTTGATAACTGCGTGTCAAATCAAAATGTATGGTTTGATTTTATTTGCCTTGCGTGTCAGAAACTTTGCAGTCTTTTTTTTTTTTAGTCGTCGTGTAAGGCATCCGAAACTATCTGTTGACGACTGTCAACTGTTCTGTTGCACCTACGTTTGTACGTAAACGCGATAACCGAATTTATTGATAATCTTATCTAATCGTTTACGAGCTTAAGAAATGGAAAGTACAGATTACAATATCTTACGATATATTCCAATAATAAGTTAAAGATAGTTTCAAATTATCAATAATATTTTTGGAAAGTGAAGTAAAAATTATGAATTATATTTTAAATATGCGTGACATAGTTCGCTATCCCTGATCTAGACCGACCCACCTTGTGTTCTGCTTAACTAAT
>NW_021760121.1:0-924 GCF_005508785.2 Acyrthosiphon pisum
AATAAGCAACAATCGACGCCCACGGTAACCGTTTTCAGATACATATTATATCCATTGTCGTATTATTGGACTTACGTATAGCGGATACGGCCCAGTGGCGTCATTTCAGTTTTCAATAGAGGGGGGCAAAGGTTTTGACCGGCCCGAATGGGTAAAAAAAAAATCTGCTCGCCTTGATCGCAACCACATATTAACTGCTTACATTTTTTTATGGTACCCTTTTTATTAACTAGGTAAATAAAAGGTAGCAGATATTTTAGAAAAACAATTGCATACCTATATCAGTTAAAAGTCTACAAACTGTGTGTAAAACCACCTCAGGTGAACCTCGGTTTTTCTCAATATTATTTCTAAGTAAAAGTATTGCCGGCGTGGGCACTCGCTCGTCGGTAATTAATTATTTAGCATAATATTTGATAATATTCACAACTTTGAATTGCCATAACTTTTGAACGATAAGTTTGCGGGAATTTTTTTAAACAGTTTTGAATTCAGCATAAAAACCACGTATTTAAAAAAAAAAAAAAATTGGAAAAAAAAAGGGTGTCCGGTAAAGTAGATTTATACCGAATAATACACGACTGTCGCAAGTTAACTGAAGTCCGTGATCAATTATAATTATTAATAAGAGTGCCAATCGGTTATTGTTTTTAGAATTTGTATTACCTAGTTTAAGATTTTAAAAATTAAACTTTACTAGATTAGGATACTAATTATTATTATTGTTGTCATTATAACACAAACAAACATACATAAATACATACCCAAACATACAATGTGTAGGTACGTCACCGCATACGTCTAAATAAAAATATATTCCAACTATTAATTAGTAAAAATGTATCAATGTGACAATAATTTCCTACTTTCTTAGTATAATATATTATAGTATAATATTTTTTGAAAATATTATAAAATAGGCAT
>NW_021760123.1:0-744 GCF_005508785.2 Acyrthosiphon pisum
CAAACTGAACAAAGATAAAAAAAAAAAAACAAATAAAATTATTCGTCATTTTTTAATAATCACCATAGTCACTATTTTTCACGCATAAATTTATCACCAAACTTTTATTACTCTTTATCTTAATAAACATCATAATTTTCCATTCGTTCGTACACAATATTATTCAAACTTATTACTTAAATAAATTATATACGCTGTATATTTTATATTATGTATATAAATATTACAACAGCGTTTAAAACGAGAGTAGCTTTAAACTGTATAGTTTTTAATTGTCATATTTTATAACGTTTTTTAGTGACTTATTCAGTAAACATAAGTACGTAATTACTTTTAAGTTATAATAACTACAAAATGTGCATCGTCATAATGAAATATTATAATATAATATGTGCTATATGCACGAAAATGTGTTTCGTATTATTATACTGCAGTCATCACCTAATCTATAACATCCATACAGATATATGAATAGGTATTATACTTATACATAAACATAATATACACGATATTCATAATATTATAATCGTTATATTATATTATTGTTTGAGTGAAATAATCAAAATAATAATTAATATTATTATATAATTACCGCATGACAGTAAATAATTTTTACTTTTCAAATACGCATTTAATAATGAAAAAAAGAAACGATAGGTACCTTACCTATACAATTTATGCTGTTCGCGCAGAAATATTAAATTGTAATGATAATACTTTTATTATAATCCAAAACGTTAACGA
>NW_021760124.1:0-820 GCF_005508785.2 Acyrthosiphon pisum
TCACAGAACTCATAGGAAAAATGTCTCATATTAAATTGTATACTTGAGTAATAAATAATTATATTTAACTATGATTTAAAATTAATAAACAAA
Source organism: Acyrthosiphon pisum (assembly GCF_005508785.2). Taxonomy (NCBI): domain Eukaryota; kingdom Metazoa; phylum Arthropoda; class Insecta; order Hemiptera; family Aphididae; genus Acyrthosiphon; species Acyrthosiphon pisum. Next base: position 94 of record NW_021760124.1, read on the forward strand.
TGCATCTACAATTAGGTATATATTATTTTTATAATATTTCTCGTGATGTATTTCTTTTTTAAAAGTTTCAAATGTTTTAAATTTAATTCTTACACACGATTTTCTAGAACGAAAAAAGTCCGTGACCTATGTAAGTTTCTAAGTGAAAAAAAACGTGAAATTGAGTTATTTTAACGCAGCGAATTTTTACGTTTAATTTTTTTTTTTTGTGGTAACTCATAATTTAAATTTCATACCATTCTGGTGCAGAATATTATCATAAAATGTTTATGTACAGTGTATACATTTAAAATATTTAACAAGCATTTTAGACTACAGGTCCTTCGGTAAAATAATCAACATTATCATTAAAAAAAAGGTATGTAAGTGGATGTCGCTCTGCTGTGCAGTAGGTTATAAGTGGGTCACTGTATAATGGATAGTATTAAATTTGAATTCAATGATATAATATCACTGTATAAGAAATACGATTCTGAGCGGAGATGGTTTGTCAGTCTGGGTATTAGACATATCTATTATAGGTAGGTATACTTGTCTATAGTATTAAAAAAAAATTGACCTATAATAGGTATCAATAATAAATTCCAAAACAATCATATCACAATATCCATTAGGTAACGCGTTATACAAGTTGAACATTTTATAAATTTTTAACTACAAATATTATTCAATTTTAAATTTGATAATTTGTCACATTTTAACTTCAATGCTTATAAAAAAAAAATTG
>NW_021760125.1:0-1296 GCF_005508785.2 Acyrthosiphon pisum
CACAAGTTGTGGGCTACTTGCAAGTCATAAGTCACAACCATCGTAATTCCCTCAACACAACCTACCTGACTACCTATGTAATTCGTTCGCATTATAGTTGTCGCCTGATAAGAGGTGACAACGAAAGATGACTGAACGTAAATGGTGCCGTGATAGTGCTGAATGAATAAATCCAGCCATATATGTCACGAAGTTTCATAAATGGATAGATTTTTCATAGTTCACACAAGTCTCACCAACACGTTCACTCCAAATAACTTTTGGTTTTGTAAACATTAAATCAGGTATTTCCTACAGATTGTAAAAAATAAATTTAAAATAATAAAAATAAAAAATTCAAGCAGGTATTATTTTATACTTTTTGCAATACATTACCTATTTTAAATATACAAATACAAGCAGGCTACAACTCAAAAAATGAAATAAAAAAGTGAGAAAAGTGACCAATTGTTTTTTTAGGTGACTAAAAGTGACTATTTAAATTAGCACAAACAAAGCAAAAATCCTGTGTATTTGAATGCTTTTTTACCCCATGTTTAAATGTTATTATTAAAAAAAAAAATCATTTTTTAAGAGCCACACATCATGAACGTTAATTTTCCCATGATCGGATAAAAATATGATTTAATTTGATACACATCAACAAAAAAAAGTGGGTAAGTGGATTTCGCTCTGCTGTACAGTAGGTTACAAGTGGGTCACAAAAAAAAACTGTGCCTATGTATTTTTAATATTTTTCAACTGATATTGTAACAATATATCAGGAGCTTTGTATTAAATTTATACACTTTTTGGCCCAACAGATAAAACTTTATTGATATTTATAGAAAAAAAAACTAAAAAAATTGAAAACTGAAAATGTCCGTAAAAAGCTCAAAAAGAGTCAAAATATTTTCAAAATGATATGGTGTATAGGAAATGCTAATATAAACATTCAGTAAAATTTTCATGTATCTGCAGTTATTCGTTTTTGAATTACAACAAAATAAGGAAATCGCTACATGAAAAATCGAGTGAATATCCAATGTTGTAAACATTTGAATTTCAAACGATCATAAAAATTTAATTTGACTTTCTTATAGATATTTTTTGTTTGATAAAGGTAGATAATCTTATAAGGAATCTTGTATTACATTTTCATATCTTAGATTTAAAAAGAAAATTTTTTATGAATTTCTAACTCGAAATAATTTGCAAATTTTCGTGATTTTTCCATTTTTGTCATTTTTTGAACTTTAAATGCTTATAAAAAAAATATTAAAATTATAAAACTGTGACTAAAGATTTTTAGTATTT
>NW_021760126.1:0-975 GCF_005508785.2 Acyrthosiphon pisum
AAACCGGTTAAAACCGCGATTTTCTCATTTCTAAACACCGGAAGTGGAACCGGAACCAAAAGCTTTGAAACACCGGTTAAAAAACCGCAACCGAAACCTAAGACCTTAAAAAACCATTTTCAAAACCCAAACCGAAACCATAGAATTGAAAAACCGCTCTTGTACTGTTCTTGAAAAGCAGATTAAAATTTAAAACTAATGTCGGTTTCTTTGAATTCCTTAAAGTTAATTATATTATTTGTAATTCTACTATTTTTATACGAATAAATTATTATGTTTGGATTTATTGATAAAAATCCCGATGCAGTTACTGAGTATTACGAAATATTCATATATATATTATTACTAAACTTATGATTGAAAATTGCAAATACAAATAATATAGTGTGATGTTATTGTATTATACAATTAAATTTTAATGTAATCGAATAATGATCTCAACCATAATATGGCAACATAATATTATTTCGAATGCAAAAGTAGGCATGAGGCACCTAAATTAGGTACAAAATATTCAAGTTAATAACACGAAATTAGTTCTGCTGAACGTTAATTTGTTATACCGTATATTGTACACTAATTATACAAAGTAGCCATACTTCAGGGCTTTAGACTCGGCCCTTATAATAGTTAATAGAAAATAAAAATCGAATCTACAGTAATTAGACAGGAAAATAAAATGGAAATTTTTAAAAACCGTTCCAAAAACCAAAACCGAAAATTTTCTAAAACCGTTCTTTAAATCGATAAAAAATATTTGAAAAACCTTTTTTAAAACCGAAACCAAAACCAAAAAATTTAAAAAACCGGTCTTAAAACCTAAACCAAAACCAGAAAATTTAGAAAACCGTTCTCAAGAACTAAAACCGTAACCGTTAAAATTTGAAACGGTTTCGATCCCTGCTTTTAACCTATAGATCTTATGTCCTCGTAACGTAACTTGAGTTAATTATTTTCATTACTTGCATGCATGAA
>NW_021760127.1:0-1080 GCF_005508785.2 Acyrthosiphon pisum
ACGTGATAACTCAATACCGTAAATTGGGGCGACATTGATAATGACGGGTGACTTTGATAATGTTGTTTTATTTCATTAAATTGTACACTATGGCTACACTGTTCGAAAAAAAATAATTTTTATTGTATATATTGATAAAGAAATATAGTCTTATAATGATAACGATTATGATACGATTTATCATCAATTATTTGAAATGTGTGTTATCTTCAATCACAACGTTATTTTAAATGTAAAATAACAACGTTTTAAAATTAGCTGCGCAAAGTAAGTACAAATGTTATTTAATTATAATTTTGTAAGTTCATTTATATATACATATCATCATGATTCAAATCATACTATGTTATACGATTTTCGTTCATTATGTTGCGAACGATTAAGTGTTTATTGTCGTGGGGTGACATTGATAGTATTATTGGGGCGACTTTGATAATCTTATTTATGTTTATATTTCATGTATTTAAATTATTTTAGTGGTTCGTGTGTACCAAAAAGAAGTGGGCAATCGCCCATATGCTAATAGAAGAGATGAAGTTGTGGAAGAAGCTCTTCAAAAAGTTGCTGATGGGGAACTTTCAATTTTAAGAGCGAGTAAAATGTATAACATTCCTTATGGCACATTACACAATCGTTTTAATGGAAAACATGGCAAAAAACCTGGAGGACAGACAATATTTAGTGATGAGGATGAAAAAAATATGATAGCTGCTGTATCAAAATGTGGTGATTGGGGATTCCCTTTAACTTGAACATGAGCTAGAAAATGAAGATGTGGTTCCAGATTATCAAACACCGACCAAAGATAACTTAAGTATTGGTAATTTTGTGTTAGTGAACGTTCAGTTAGGAAAACGAAAAAAGACCATTTATGTATATGCAGCTGTTATCAAGAATATTGTGAATGATGTTTATACACTCAATGGTCTTAAATCATTAGATGACATGAAACAAACCTTTAAAATTCAAGACGATGATGTATTTGATGTTGATATAATACATATTATTGCAATTTTAAAAACACCAAAACTGACTAAAGAAGCAAATTATATATTTTCACAGCCACTCTCTGATGTCAGA
>NW_021760128.1:0-1104 GCF_005508785.2 Acyrthosiphon pisum
GCATTATCAGTAACTACTGACATTATTTTTTGGCTGATATCCCATTTATTAAAAGTAGTTTTAAGTTGATTCGAAAGATTTGAAGCTGTATTTGACTAATTTGTGAGTGGTCAGGGTGTATGATTTTGGGCACCACTGGTCATCAATAAAATGTGCAGTAACTTTTATGTACGATTCTTGAGCTATTGATGACCAACAGTCAGATGTGCAATTTACACTTCTGGCATCTTTTAATTCTTTTTTTTATTATTTCTTCAGCCGACGATTTTAATCCTTTGAGTCTCTGTTTGATAGCACCTTCCTTACAAATTATGTAATTTGGTTCAACTATACTCATAAATTGTTTAAATCCGGAACTAGAACAAAAGGATAAGGGCATTTGATTCATGGCGATCATTTTAGCTAACACCTGATGGATTTCTTCTGTTCTTTCAGAAGAACAAATTCGATTTCTTTCAATGTTCTTATCAATATAAGTTCTACGTCTTTTTCGGGGCTGTGGTTCACGAAATTCCGATGATGAGGATGAACATTCTGTATTTAAATTATTTGAGGATGACAATGAACATTGTGTTAAATTAACAACTGTATTACACTGTTCATCTTCATGACAATTATCATCACTAGGAAATAAATTAAAGAATAACAATAATTACAATTAATTGAATGAATTTTATAGGCATAGAAGTTGGATGATAAGATTAATACATTATATATAGTGCATAATATATATTATTATTATTTATAATATAATATATTAATATGTATTAATTATTATTATTGTTGTTTACGTTATTCTAATTATTATTATTAGGATTGGTTCAATGTGGTGTGAAAAAAGTATTAACTATATTATATCATATGTGTTTATAAAACTAAATATTAAAAAATATTTCGTTTTAAATGATAGTCATAATTGAAAATAAAGCAAAATATTTGAACATAATATATAGTGGGTTGAACCCGCAACTTCGAGTAATCAACTTCTGAATTTAGATATCATAATAATTTGTGTTATAATACGTGAAAATAATACATTACAAAATGTTGGCAATGTGAATGTGGCAACATTGCATAAAATATTCTATGCTCAATCGTGTTGCT
>NW_021760129.1:0-1177 GCF_005508785.2 Acyrthosiphon pisum
AATGTTATTATTTTTAATTAAAATACGTTGTCTGCTATTCGGTCAGATTGCATACCCGATGCCTTGACCAGGACGTCGCACATTGTCCGCTATCCGACGATACTAGGGTGACTACGTCCAACGTCGAGGAAGGTGACTGACCTGCTAGACACCCAAATACATACCTGATGACGTGAACCAGCGAATTCGGATTGCCTACTCGGATAACTGAGGTGACTGACCTGCTAGACACCAACAAAATAGCGGCGGCTATATGGTTTTTTTACGGAATTTCGAATTTCCGGCGGCGTTTTCGAAAAGACTCTGTCAAAGACTTTGTCCGCTACGTGGCGACCTGGTCGTCCGGATGGACTGCCTGAGCTACCGCGTCGAACCGCAGTGGTCTTAGCCTTATCACAGATCCTTATCACCCTTACACTGTCCGGCTCGAGGCGCCGACCGGAAAACAAGACCACTGCAGCTTCCGAAATCGAAAACACTCATGACAAACACCGGGGGGTCTGGGGGTCTCCCCCAGCGACGCTCGGAGAGCTAGTCTTAGGCCGCGTGTACATTGGCGAGCGGCGAGCGGCGAGCGTCGAGCGGCGCGTTGGGAAAAAAATTTAAACTCATATAATTTAAATCGGAGTGTGTACATTGGTTACTAGCGGCGAGCGGCAGCGGCGAGCGGTAGCGGCGCGGCGTGTCTCAAATCAAACATGTTTGAATTTCACCGCTCGCCGCTCATGAAATATTTATTTTAATGATGATATTTTATTTATTAATATAATATGATTCAATGTAAAAATAGTCTTGATGATTAAAATTCTGGTCTTAATACTCGATGAACGTCAAAACAATCATAATTTGTTTATTTTGCTATTTAAAGAATTGTACCAAGTTTCCAAAATAATAGATAAATATGTTCAGAAGATTTCTGTTGTTGAGTTGTACGCAGTATGGGTAAACCATTGTAGTTGTAGTTTCATACTGCTTATAGTGAACACATATTTTGTAAAATTACTCTGTATTCATTTCATACTTTCATAATGTCAAAATCAAATATCAATAATGCTTTTGCGAGAAATTTTAATTTTCGGAAGTACAAACCAGACCATCTTTATGGGATGATACTCACCCTTGAGTACAAAAATGTTCGAAAAAAACAAAAAATTGTGGTGTGAAATTTGGAAAATTA
>NW_021760130.1:0-1745 GCF_005508785.2 Acyrthosiphon pisum
TAATTCTGTCCGAGTTTTATGCCAATGGCTTTCTCGGCGCGAACGTAAAACAATATATCTAATTTTTTTACCTAAATAGCGTGTCGTGTTCTTTTATTCTTAATGTTAAGTTTTCTCCAATGCCTGGTTCAAACTGTACAAAAATCCACGGTGCTCCGACCTTTTGGGGTCTCGGCTCGTGGTTGGCGACCTAACTCGACCACATGACTCTCGGGTCATGAGCGATATGACTCGAGTTGTCACAATCTGTTTATTGATTTACCTTGTAAAATTAAATTTAATACATTGATACGATTGAAATTGTCTGATAAGTAGGCCAATGTTGTTATCCACAGGTTATCTGTCAATTTATCTTTGAGTTCAAAATTAGTCTCTCCTAGGAATAACTAAACCTCAGAATGTAGTTCAAATAACCTGCTAAGCATTCTTCCTCAAGAGAGCCATCTCACTTCCGTATGTAAAAGCAATTGAATGTGATCACTTCCCTTTTCGGAACACAGTTTTGTAAATAAACGAGACTGTAGAGCCCAAGATTTAATAAAATTGACTACCTTTATGGCTTCCTGGAGTACTAGTTTAAATTGTTCTGGCATACGTTTTACTACTAAAGCTTCCCTGTGGATGCTGCAATGTATGAAAGTACAATTTTCTGTAACCAATTTTATTTTAGTCTCAACACATCCTCATAGCTCGAGCACCGTCAGAACAGAAGCCAACACACTTTTTCCAGTTTAATCACTTTTCAACAAAAAAGTGGTTCAACTTTTTAAATATTTCATCAGCGGTAGTTCGTGTTGATAATGCTTCACAAAATAAAAAATCCTCTTTAATTACAGTTTGAAATACATACCGCACGTAAACCATAAGTTGAGCAATGAGCATAGTTTGATACATCTGTACTTTCATCAAGTTGTATGGAAAAAAAATCACTATTTTTCACTTGATCAATTAATTTTTCTTTAACGTTTAATGCCATACTTTCAATTCTGCGGCGAACTGTATCATTTAACAGTGATATCATATCAAGTTGTTTAGCTGACGGAACACCTAACATACAAGTTACCATATATTTTGCCGCCGGTAAAAACAGTTCTTCGCCGATGGTATGAGGTTTTCCACACTTCGCTATTCTTAAGCTCACTAAGAAAGATGCTTCCACTGCTTTTTCAGTACTACCGCTAAAAGATGATATAATTTTCTTCGTGCTTTTCATCTCTGACAATTTTCGAACGAAATAGTCCTTTGGTTTGTTTTCTTAAGTCGAATGTTTTGTAGAAATGTAACGTTTTAATAAGGACGGTTTCATACTTTGGTTGGAAAGAATTTCAAAACAGATAACACATTGAGGCCGAGGCTCATTACTTACGTCTATGACCGCGAACCCAATATTAATGTACTCAGGATAATATTTCCTTACACATTTTCTTATTTTCATAGGATTATTCACATCTTGACTTGCACTTTCTAACTTTGAAGCAGAACTTACTGAACAGTTTTCAGACGTAGATTTATTGTCTGTTGCTCTATTTAACCACTTATCCATGTTTTTACTTTTTTAGTACTGATATAAAATAATGTACGAAAATATGTATAATGTACGAACGTAAATATTTAAAGAGATAAACTCAACTGCTTACGTTGACTAACAACAACAAACTAAACGGTCGAAGAGAAAATATTTAGTACTGATATAAATAATTAGATATATTATAAAATAATCAGAATTTATATACGTACATACGCGA
>NW_021760131.1:0-788 GCF_005508785.2 Acyrthosiphon pisum
TTCATTGTGGCTTAATTAATCTATCAGTCACTGGATAGTCTAAGAGTCATAATAATAATAATATTAAGAAATTTATGAAAATTTTATTATTTTTATTCAGCGTAATACAGGGTATACCTTTAGCACAACTGGGTTTTCCATTATTGTTATAGCACCTATGACTGCGATGTTAATACTAAATAATTATAAAGAATAAATTCTAAAAAATAGTTAAATTAATAAATTTTCTATTAATAGTATATGTTTTCATTTTTTTTTTTTTTTTATAATATCTAAATTAATTTATTTGTTTGTACAGTTTAAAGCACAATAAATGGACCATATTTAAAAACCGAACTGAACACTGAAAATTACTATCCTTTTCTGACACAGATATTAATTAATCGTAGGTGTATAGTCTTCATTCTTCGCACGCTTTTAAACCGAACCACAAACCGGCATTGCGGTATTTAAATACAAACCAACATTCCTCTATAGGTTGAACCATGAGATAATAATGAAAATCGGTAGAATTACAATTTCCCTAATCCCAGTCGTAGCTGTAGTACTGATACAATGGTAGTAAACAATAATTATAATCGAATTCGTCAAAAACAATCAAAATATGTTTGATTATAATAATATGATTATTTTTTTGTGTGTTATAATCTATATTTTATTAAATCCTCGAACGAGATATAATATTATGTTTGTTCTAAATACTACATCGAATTAATAATAATACAACGTAAAAGTGTACAAAAAGGTTACGTTTCGATTATTGTTTTATTTTTTATGACATAAAACTA
>NW_021760132.1:0-871 GCF_005508785.2 Acyrthosiphon pisum
CTAATTGTGGGGTGACAATACAAAACGTACTATTTGCATTTTTGTCAAAATTGAGTTATACATTGAAACATATGTTTGAAATGGTGGCGGATCGATTGGCATCATCAGATTAGGTAAAAACGTACTATTTCTCATTCAATAACCGATTTTAAAATAGTAAATTGAAGCAAAACGTACTATTTGCACAATATAAATTTTGTCAAAACGAACTATTTACTGTTTGAATCTAAACGTACTATTTGCTATAGATTTCGTAGTAAAAAGTAAAAAAATGTTGTCAAAGCGTACTAATTACATCAATTTTTCCAAAAGGTACTATTTCCGTCCATGATGCAAAATGTACTATTTTTCATGTAAATAGTATAGGACGGAAAATGTATTGAAGCAAAACGTACTATATTCAAAAATGGTTGTGTCTTTAAATTTTTTTTTATTGTTACAATTTACTAAATTAGTTAGTTTTGATATATGATAAGGTTTTTTGTTTAACATATTATCGACTTGCCAACCAAAATTACAAATCGAAAAAATCGTTTATAACTTTGAAACATTAATTATTATGCGCGCCAAAACTTGGTGATAATGTCGAAACAATGAAATTAAATCATTGATGATTACGCATATTTTATTTTTGTTGTACTTAAATTACCCAGTACTCTTGCTATTTGCTAAATGTTTTTCCATATTTACACTAAAATTTAATTGTTAACATATTATTTACTATTAACCATGTCAAAAAGATTAATACTGATGATAGACAATGCAAAAAACAAGTAGGTACATACAGATAAGTATACCTACTCTATTCCAAATAAGAACACCCACTTTTTCGTAGCAAAACCGGTTTTGCCCGTAGCCGCCGTGGTGTTTC
>NW_021760133.1:0-883 GCF_005508785.2 Acyrthosiphon pisum
ACCGGTATCCAAAATTAAAATCGAAATCATAATTTCCCAAAACCTGATATCTAAAATTTAAAATCAAAATCGAAAAAATGAAAAACCGGTATCCAAAATCGAAACCAAAACCGAAATTTCGTAATACCGGTATTGAAAAATTGAAAACGATATCGAAAAATTTAGAAATCGGTATCCAAAATCGAAACCGAAATCGAAATTTTGTAATACCGGTATAGAAAAATTGAAAACGAAATCGAAAAATTTAGAAACCGGTATCCAAAATCGAAACCGAAATCGAAATTTCGTAATACCGGTATTGAAAAATTGAAAACGAAATCGAAAAATTTAGAAACCGGTATCCAAAATCGAATTCGAAATCGAAATTTTTTCAATCGGTTTCAAGCCCTGGTTTTAGGGATTCCCACTTTACCGTCCACTGTACGGACACTGCTTCAACCGCTATCGAAAACCAAACTTTCGGTGCAGGTGTGACAAAAATAATTTTGAAATGATTTATTCAAACACGCGTATAAGCTTTATATTAATTAATAAATTAAATATAATATGTAATCAAGTTAATTAGTAAACATCTTCACATTATAGAAAGAAGACGTTGGCAACATAATACTTAGTAACATATTAACTTAGTAAGTCCTATACAATTTACATTGTTACAAGTGAAGCTCAGCTGTGTACGGCAGCCATTTTGTCAGTTGGAAAAACATTTCATATATTATACAAAATGTATTAGGAATAATAATTTTTTCAATGTCTTTATAAATTACTTATACAAAATATATATATATTTTTTTTTAAACATATTGTTTAGAAATAACAATATACGATACAAAATAAATCATAATATCATCTTATTTGTCATATGATATTTTTATACAATTGG
>NW_021760133.1:3121-4630 GCF_005508785.2 Acyrthosiphon pisum
GTTGTCGACGAATTCGAAGAATCTCCACCGATGTCTACATATTTAGTAGTATACATGGTGTCAGATTTCGTATACACTGAAGCAAATAGTGAAAATGACCAAGTGAAGTACCGTGTTATATGCAAAAAAGACTTAGCCTATCAAACAGAATTTGCCATTAACGTGGGACCGAAGGTCCTGAAATACTACGAGGATTATTTCGATGAAAAATTCCCGTTGCACAAACAAGACATGGCGGCCATACCCGATTTTCTTTCAGGTTCTATGGAGAACTGGGGTCTCGCCACATTTCAGTACGTAAAATGAAAATTTGTTAACACCAGTAGAATATAATACTATAATATTGAAGTGCATCGTATTTTACAGTTATCAATATTGTATGATATTATATTATTATATATAATATAATTATTATTCATTATACTAAAATGTATGGTGTCTGTAAATCGAATTTCTAGTTTTAATTTAGGATACATCTCCACGAATATAGTTTACATTTCTATTCGACTGTAGCCTAAAGGATTTTTAAATAAATATTTTCAACGTACGGTTATTATGTATACAGACTATTGGGACTAAAATATATTAATACTGCAGTACACATGGGTTGTTTTGTACCAAGTACTTAGAACGACTGCCAACGAGCACCACGTATCTCTATATTAAATATTCAGTGTAATTTTAGGACTATTCATGGTCAATCACATAAAATTGTGATTTGGTAAATATCTTATATATTATTATCGTGTCTCGTAACACCACCGCTGACGGTTGACATACAGTGTGTTCAACGATTAAGATAAAAAAGAATATTTCGAACGCATGACCTCGAGTTTCAATTAGGTTTTTTTACTGCATAAAGGATTTAATAATACATCTATTTTTCTGTGTATGCGCAGTATAACAATTTTTTTTGAATCGTAACACATAATTTTAGATTCTGAACGGAGCGATGAATGTATTTATTTTACAATGATGTGTGTTGTTTATTTTAGATTCTGAGTGGAACGATGAATGTATTGATATACTCAATATTGTTTTATATTGATTATTTTTTATGTAATTTGACAATAGGGTTTGGCTAGAAATCCGTCTGTAGTTCTAATTATTACACCTATAGTCGCGCACGTTTTAGGTCTTATTTTTAACACTTGCATTTCAGTTGAAATTAGTTTAGAGCGGGGAGATGAATATATTGATTATACAATGATGTGTGTTTTATTATTAGTTTTTTTATTTAGTTTTATTTTTTGTGTCTGTGTACACAATAAATAGTCGAAATAATGCTTTGATTTCCAACTTCAGATGGAAAAGTGAACCCAATAGTTTTCAAAATCGTCGGAAAAAACAAAAAAAATTAAGAAAAACCGGGATTTTTACGCAAAATCTGTTTTCGACAAAATTGATTATGGTTTTCTGTGTAACTCTAGAACAAATTACCATAGATCAGACATATTCACTGAATGTTTATATTAGCATTTGCTAGACACCATAAATTTTTAAAGGATT
>NW_021760134.1:0-934 GCF_005508785.2 Acyrthosiphon pisum
CACGGGCTGGGGTGTTACCACTGGGTAACTCCCCCATAATCATAATATTCATTGTTACTTGTTTTGTAGTCTTTTATCTCATCTAATTAATGTACACATTGTATAGATTGTAGATGTCTTTTACTCATTAATAAAAAAAAAAAAAAAAAATATATTCAATAATATTAAATTATCAGGATTTAGTGCATTGTTTGTTTTCTGTCTCTGATTCACAGACAACATAATACATTTGTGTACAGCAGAACCAATCTTATGTTGTTAGCTTTAATTTTAGAATGAATTTATCTATTATCAAACTTAAATTAAAGAACAATATTTGTGTTTATAGGTTGGCTTATTTATTTGCAACATTTAAATGTCTGCGATACATAAGCATTTTTAAATTTTAATAATTTACATACTCATAACTTGCATACAAAAAAGACAACGTACAGGCACAGATAATGATTTAAAAAATTTCGATGAAAAGTTTAGATTGGTTTAAGTTTGGTCAATTCACTTTAATATTAAAGCTGACAACACACATTTTTTCAGCTACATGTGAAATTGCTATTGCATGTGGGTCAGTCAGATAGAGAAAATAAATAGTGCAAAAAACATACTCTAGAGAATTAAATCAATTAATATTAATACCCTTGTGTGACGAGCAGCTTCCAGAGGATTATTTATCAAATATTGATAATTCAGATATGGCTCACTAGATAATTCTAGGTGATCATTGTACATCCGGGTAGTCTCTTTTGAGGCATTCTCAGCCTTAAAGTAACTCATCTATAACCATAATTATAATTACGTATATAATATAAATCAATTAAAAATGTATTTATTATTTAAAATAAGTATTGAATTAATTATTATTTTAAATTCTGATAATCTATTGGGTTCAACAACAAAAACTCTGTTTGGAAAAAGAAAATATGTTTCAATCTTCAAA
>NW_021760135.1:0-794 GCF_005508785.2 Acyrthosiphon pisum
AAATTTAATAGAAGGCTCCTAGTATGTATTGTTTCAAAGGCAGATGAAAAATATTAAAAATCGTTAGTCACAGTTTTTTTTTTTAAGCATTTAAAGTTCAAAAAATGACAAAATTTGGAAAAATCACGAAAATTTGCAAATTATTTCGAGTTATAAATTCATAAAAATTTTTCTTTTTAAATCTAAGATTTTAAAATGTAATACAAGATTCCTTAGGATAATCTACCTTTACCAAAAAAAAATGTCTATAAGAAACTCAAATTAAATTTTTATGGGCGTTTGAAATTCATATTTTTACAACATTTGATATTCACTCGATTTCTTACGTAACGATTTTCTTATTTTGTTGTAATTAAAAAACGAGTGACTGTAGAAACTTGAAAATTTCACTGAATGTTTATATTAGCATTTTATATACACGATAAAATTTTTAAAATAATTTGACTCTTTTTGAGCTGTTTACGGACATTGTAAGTTTTCAATTTTTTTAGTTTTTTTTTTCTATAAATATCAATAAAGTTTTATCTGTTGGGCCAAAAAGTGTATAAATTTAATACAAAGCTCCTGATATATTGTTACAATATCAGTTGAAAAATATTAAAAATACATAGGCACAATTTTTTTTTATAAGCATTTAAAGATCAAATTTTGACAAAATGTATCAAATTTTAATTTGAAAAATTATTTTGTAGTTAAAAATTTATAAAATGTTCAATTTTTGTATCTAAGATTTGAAAATTTAAAACAAGATTCCACGTAAGTAATTAATTCTGTTACCAAAAAATCTAAAAATA
>NW_021760136.1:0-871 GCF_005508785.2 Acyrthosiphon pisum
TTTTAAAATTTGGTACAAGGTTCTCCATAAGTTTTTCTTTAAAAATAATATATCCTAGACTGACAAATCATCTCCGTTCAGAATCGTTTTTCGTATACAATGATATAATATCATTGGATTCAAATTTAATTCCATCCATTACAGTAACCCACTTGTAACCTACTGTACAGCAGAGCGACATCCACGACTTACCCGCCTTTTTTAAAATGTTTTTTGTTTTGGTCTTTGATTCAAAAGTTAGGGATATGTATTTTTTCGGTAAAAGTAAAAATGATCCATATAGTACGTAAATTAGTTATTTCTAATAGTTTTGCAAAATAAAAACGTAAATTTGAGAATTTTGATTTTCACAATAATAACGATTACTTACGTAAATTGTAAAATCAAACTCATGCAAGTAAGTTATTTGAACCTAAAAACAACGAGAAATAATTAATGGACAACCAACCAACTTAGTCAAAACCAATGGGACTGATTTGGACCAAACAATTCGTTATGTGGGGTGTCAGAACGCGTCTTTACAACCCCCTAATTAAATTTATAAAGATAACTCCGGAAGCAGTAGAGTACTGACATCGAAAAAATGGTACAGGATATCAGTAGCAAACTACTAAAGATTGGTTCATTTGGAGATCCAATATTTTGAATTGGGGTTGCATTATGGCTCCATACCACCCCCTCCCACTAATGATCCCCTGTAGTTAATTAGGGGTTGCAGCACAAACGATGAAACTCGAGCACAATCCAGCACAAACGTAGCACAAACGAATGGCATAATTTAAATTCAAAAATTCTGAGGTAGGGGTGCAGTCGTTTCGCTGGCACCCCCAATCATTATCCCGTATAACTTTAGAAGGTAGCAGCACAAAGT
>NW_021760137.1:0-779 GCF_005508785.2 Acyrthosiphon pisum
CTAGGGTTAAACAAATTATTTGCAATTTTTTATTATAATGTTTAAACCAAGAAGTATGTACCTATTTACTATTATTTTTGTTACGATTTTGTTGTGTCGCTTTTAAGAGATAAAATAAAATATAACCGTGTGTTTAATATTTAATCATTACCTACTATATTTATATTTTCCTGTAACCTAATTAGATATTACAGAAAACATTTAGCCTGGTTCAAATTTGGTCTTGTATTACTCTAATGTATTAGTCTTTGATGAAAATTAGGGTGTGATTTTCCACTTAGGTATTATAAAATACCGTTTAAAAACTATCTGCAGTTGACCTGGCTGACAATAATATAATATTATAGATATGTATGATTAAATTATATTAATTATTATCTTTTTTAAAGGTTCGTCATTATTTTTACAGTACCTACATAAGTATGTAAGTTCATATTTTGAACAGTAGAAATAATATAGACATTAAATTTCTCTTGTGCAAAGAAAATAGTACATTGAACATAAATATATTTTGAATTTGAAAACCCTATGGTGGATACCTACACAAATAAACAAAATAAATTATTAAATCTATTGCGTTTTCGAAGAAAAATTTCAAAAGAATTTTTTCATTGACAAGAGTACAAAACGTGTTTATTATAAATTGTGTAATAGTAGTTAAACAATGCTTTAAACTTTATACACATAACATAATATTATACATTTTATAATTTTGCAATAAACATGGGTAGGTACAGTAAATATTTAACAACGATGTATAGACACTTACAAATGAAAGC
>NW_021760138.1:0-689 GCF_005508785.2 Acyrthosiphon pisum
ATTGTACGTGTTTACACCGCACACCCGTATACCATCTCCCATGCATTAACACAGGCAACGCCGGCAACTGCCTCGTCGAGTGTCGATGTCGAACCTCTAGCGGTGGCGGTGCGGCGCGGCACGTTAAACTCAATCGGCAAGGTCATTATAGCTTATAAATTAAAACGTTACTGCGACGTGACTACGTGAGCCATTCTCCAGTTTCATGCAATTTGTATACGAAAAAAAATTAATATAAAATTTAGATATATAGAATTATGAAATTATGAAAAACTAAAAAGTAAAAATTAACTAAAAAATTGCGCTCCAAAAAATATTGCGCCCTACGCCCTTGGTGGCCTAAGGGTAAATCCGCCCCTGCGCATCATGTATGCTATATTTCATCTAATCATCTAGTACAATGCAGTACCTACCATACCTATGCATACCTATTACCTATACAAAAACACAAGGTGATTCGCATGCAACGGCGGCGATTACGATCTCAAATCTTACAGACTATTCTGTGTCGTAGGCGCTCTCACTCGGAAAGGCTGCTGTAGGTACCACTGTACCAGGTCGCCAACTTTCAAACATTATCTTAAACAATTATTATACATAATCATCTTCTCCCTGTTGTTCGAGCATCGCAGATCAGACCCTATGATAGAATATCGGATACAGTGGTGGTTTCTCTTATGTTGGGGGGG
>NW_021760139.1:0-815 GCF_005508785.2 Acyrthosiphon pisum
CTCGAGTCGAGTCGACTATACCGTAGGTAAGTTTAATCGCGTTCGGGACGCCGCAACGGTTTAAGAGTTATAGATTTGACTCCAGTTCTTAAGTAGGTAAGGCGTCGGTGGGGATGACCGGCGCCGTTTTTTTTCGTTATTTACCATTCGCTATCACATCCGCCTTATCATGACGAAAATGTTCAAGTGTTACCTACTGCTTTTACGGCATTTGTACGAACCCGTTAGGATTTTATTCGGGTTGCCGGCTTAATATTTTATAGGCCGCGCGCGGCCGAGTTTTTCGATGGTTTTGTCAAAATGTCGAGTTTTTTAAAACGTCAGCTGATCTCCCCGTTGGCCAGTTATTCGCGTTCCCCGCTCAATGTATAGGCCGCTCGCGACCGTTGTTCGTTAGCGACGAGTCCCGGGGCGGATTGACATCGCGGAGAGTGTAGAGCGAAATGTTTAGAATTTTTATTCACGTAATTTATTACTTAATTTTGCGTTTTCGGTGACAGTAATGAACGTCGTCCGCGATCCGACGCAGTCGGATTGCATACCTGATGACGTGACCCGACCGTCGCACATTGTCTGCTATCCGACGAAGTCGGATTGCCTACTCTGTTAACTGAGTTAACTGACCTGCAAGGGACCCAAAAAATACGGGTGGCTATATGATTTGCATGGACGCCCGAAATGTTTTGAATTATTTTTTTCACATAACTTAAGACTTAATTTTGATTTTTCAGGTGACAGTAATGAATGTCGTCCGCGATTCGACGCAGTCGGGTCGCACACCTGATAACGTGACTCAGTCGTCGTCAAAAATTGTC
>NW_021760140.1:0-1016 GCF_005508785.2 Acyrthosiphon pisum
GTCATGGTTACGATGAACCCTATAAGAAACATTTTTCTTCCACTTAATATCATTTGGAATGCCATTAAACTTTAGAGATTTTTGTTCATATAATATATTAGAATGTTTTTGACGAATTTTAATTTTAATAGAAAAATAAGGTTAAAGACAAAAAAACAGTACAAACAATAAACCAAGAGTTGAGAGTTCAGAGCCATGAGAACATATTACGTAGTGGCCGGCGTGTGGTAATCTTTGGCCCTGCAGTGGTGGGGGAATCGTTCGAACGCGTCGGCTCGTTTTTTGATAACGAGTGCGCGCTCCAGTATAGTTTATATACCTCGATGTTGGAAATATAATTTTCGTGATAACAGATAATTGATAGCGAAGTCGTTATCTCATTGGGATTAGAGCCAATCGTAGAACAGTATTTCCTTTGGGTTCTCTAAGATAATGGCAGACTACCAGAGACCAGTTTACTAGTTTACTTATCTATACCGGAGACAATGCCATTATTTTATTCTGTGATACTACCCATTGACATAATATTAATTGTACTTTAATATTAAATTTTAATATTTTACATCAATATTATTCAATATTTAACTGACGGAGACACGGCTCTTGGAAACGTTATGTCCGTTGCCTCTTGGCTGGGGGCTAGTTCTATGTTCATCAGTAGCTAGTAGGATGTCAGTACTCAGTACTTTGGTGTTCTAGGAAATAGCTCTAGTAAGTATCGTTCTCATAACTAACCATTACGTCCATTAATTAGTTTTTCCTCAGCAGGGTGGTCAAATTAGTAATTACCAGACGTTGTTGTGTTGTGATCAATAGGTACGTTCTTTCGTTGCCTTTCTTAGGGACTTTAGCAGGAAAATGGTTCGTCATAAATGTAAGTATTTATCCACAATTTGTTTCATTAAAGTATGGAATAACTCGCTTCGAAATTAAAATATAATAAAATCAGATGGTGTAACAATACTCGTTAAAGATTAATATGACATAACTTATATTACCTTAAATGTAATACCTAA
>NW_021760141.1:0-1061 GCF_005508785.2 Acyrthosiphon pisum
TTGGGTACAATATTTGAATACATTTTTGAAAGAATCTGTATTTAAAATCAAATTCTATTTTTAAATACCTTTTTCATCTTAATTTATTTACTGGGACACCAAATTTAAATAAAATAATAAAAATTTGAAATTGTACAAGATTTATATTTATAGATCGTTCGTGGTGTGTTTTGGTCCATATATCATAACATTTTTTTAGTGGCCTATACTAGATAATGGGTAGCCATTTAATTAAATGTATACAGTCCGTCGATTTCCTAATAAAATATGAAAATACCTTTACTCGAATTATGTATATATAAAACATAACGATAGTCGATTGATAATATATTACATCTATCATAGGCGTGCAGGGGCGATCCTAGAGTTTATATTTAGGGGGGTTTGGGGTGAATTTTGCCGACTTTCAAGGACAAATCTGACGACTGTATACTAAATATTAAAAAAATAATAAATTTTCCTATTGTAATAATTAAGGATCAAATAGTTATGAAATTGCTTTTTTTTCTATTTATTCATTTTAACACGTTCGCTGCGTATCATATTTTAGTAGCACCGACTGCGGTGCGCACGCAATTTTCGATGTAAAATTTACAATGACGCCATTTGGCGTTGTTAGCACTATTGAATAATTTTTACATCATATGCTGAATGACGCCAATTGGCGGTCATTTTTTTTTTATACAAGTGTTCAAATAAACAAACAATTCAGATTAATTAACAGACTGTTATATTATTATTAAGTTTAAACAAACAAAAAAAAATTATCTTTTATACCTTATTACATATTTTATATATTATATTATTAAATAAACAAAGAAGCTTATATTATTAGTTTTAAACAAACAAAAAAAACTTATCTTATTATTTGTAAATAGAATAAAATCTTATTTATTATGATGAGATTTCGCAAAACATGGTTCAAGACAAATACTATGATGATTTTGGACAAGTTGGACAGAAATATGAAGTGTCTTTGCGTATTTTTCTTTTCTGCGCAAACACAACATCTTTTTACGAAGGTAAATATATCTCCCCACGAACTTAGTGTATGACACCAG
>NW_021760142.1:0-654 GCF_005508785.2 Acyrthosiphon pisum
ATGTCTTACCAATGATAAAATTACAATAATACCTATATTTAATCTATTGTCTTACAAAAATATAAGTGTAACGAGTTATGAAAGTTTATACCTAATAGATATATAGAAATTAATTTTTTATAAATATTTTATAGTAATACATAAAATAATTTTATATTTTTTATAACGATAAATATTTTGTAAACCCGTTACTACTATATTGTATTTTATCAGTTTTGTAAACATTAACTAAAAAAAATCATATTGTATAACTACTATATTATGCAAAATCAGTGAATCACTAATTGTAATCACAGATACATGAAAAGTATCTATATTCTATACTATTATCAGCGTAAGCCGTTAATTCCGGGAATACGTAATGTGGTCGATATGCGGGCAGTGAGCCGCCCGGTGAAACGAGAACGCGATTATGAATTTTACGAATTACACACACTAATATTCATTTACTTCTCACACAGTAACACAGCTTAAATATAAATGCTATATGAAATGCCTAAATATTACTCCTTAAAACATATCACGCTCCAGCCACCTTAAAATGAATTATTTTTATTTAGTTACTTTTGAGAGTTTGTTATTATATTTTATAAGTTGTAACAAAAATATACAGTATATTTTTATGTGATTTTTAGAGTGGGTAATAGGGGGTGT
>NW_021760143.1:0-3277 GCF_005508785.2 Acyrthosiphon pisum
AATCAATGCATTTTGATAACTTTTTTGTCGGTGACCGATGACGGATAACAGAAACTGGCGGTAAATCGAGTGACGGTTAATCGAGTTTCTACTGTAATACTAATATTGTTGACAGCGAGAAACGTCCAATAATTATGCATAATTTACTGTAAACGTTTTTACACCACTCTTTAGTTATGCCGATTCTCATCGAATTTTTTTTCAATACGAGTTTATGCCATTGTAAATGTTAAACCCTGAGTTTCCGGGTATTAGAAAATCTTTTGTCGCAACTAAACGAATTGCTGGCGGCTTGATTAATCAAAATCCGACCCGAGATCGCACTTGGGAAATCTTCACGTGGCCCCTATATACCATACTACGCATCACATGTACCATTTCGCTGTACGCACGCCTTTGACTGAGACTGTGTCACTTTGTGCGGAAGTTAAGTAAATATCAAAAGTTGTAAGCTGCGTAGATACGAACGCATAATGAAGTTTCGTGAATGACGATGAGTGCTCGACCGTTTTATACTTTACGCAGAATAAACATTTGAAAAAGAAAAAAAACGTCAAATACATTAGTGAAATGAACTCCGTTCATTATAAGTTATAACCTTTCAAACGCGACAGTATTAATCATTGTTTTTAAATGAAAAAAAAATAATTATAATAATAATTTAAACAATTTTTAAATAATTATAATGATTTAACGATGTCCTGTAGCGAGTTGAGCGAATCGATACGAGAATAGGTAGACCGGTACCAAACCGATTAAATATCGGTTAATAATAGTAGAGTTTAATGGTTTACAAAAAGTCAACAATTATGTAAAAAATCATTTATCGTGCGTGTTTTAATTTATATATTATATAAAGAATAACACAAATAAATACACTCAAATACGGTTTTTGATACAATATATGAATAATATTACCAATTTTTACTAAGCTATATACTTTATATAGTAATAATAATATGATATAATATAATGATTTCCAATGTGCACATTTAATTGATAATATATTATACATTTAATGTTATCTTCACTACACCGCAATTATAATTCCATATCGAACATTGCTATAATGTACATCATTAAATATATTTTATTTGAGCCTACAAGCATATAGGTATTTAAGAAAAATATAATACGAAACTTATATAACGACTGTAATATTCTTGTTAAAATATCTTGTCGAGGTAGACGAAATTAACGTAGAATTATTACAAAATAATTAAAGGAAAATGAATAGCTATATACACAGATAAGGGCATAGGGCATTCGATATACCTATTATTTATCGTTTATATTATACAACCGCCTTTACCTATACCACTATGGTTTAAATAACCATACTATTACACGACTTTATCAAGTTGTTCCTTGTACTCGAATAAATTATTTCCTCGTGAATCAAATAATAAATTGTCAATCGACCGCGACAGACTGTGCACAGCCTCATTATGGTTCTTATTCAAACATTTGGCTTTCCGGACTTCATGTATTTAACTTCAACCCTTACCTCATTGTGTACTTATTCTGCGAAATTTCTGCGGTTTAGAGGTCGAATTTTAGTAGATTCGTATCTCTTCTTGATGGGACTCTTTAAGATTCAGATTTCATTCATATTCATCATATTATTATCTAATAATACAAACATGTGATGTGTTTATCAAAAATAACCAATTTATATTATAACATTATATTATTATTATTATTATTATCAACTATAATAAATTAGCCATTGTGTCCATATAAAGGTAAGAACTCATTTTTTGCAAAATAACAATTTGAATGAGAGAACAACCACATGCTATTCCACTTCTACTATCTAACTATAATTAACTACTAATTAGAACAAATTACATTTTTTATATTCAAATTATTCGCAATACTATATTCTGTCTCTGGCTGTGACATTTAAAACGTACGTTGCCTTTAAAGTTTAAAGTAAAAACTCTTAAACTACGATAATGATAATAATAATATAGAAAAATATAATTTTTTTTAAAGATTTCGTTTTAAACTATGAAAAAAAATGTACAAAAACGCCCATATATTTCGTTTTTGATGAGTGATAACTAATAAAAATATAATCATCCTGTTGTAAACCATTTAATAGTTTTTTTTTTTAATGTCGTTTATTTTGTGAAAATGTACAATAATCTATACAATAAGTGGTACAATAAGTAATTTTGAATAAAAGAATATAAAATAAGGCGGCGAGAAAAGGATAATGAGTAGGAGTTTCACATTAAAAATTCCTACGTGGATGGTAATTTAGGGAGAGATAGTAATAAACACGTTATGTTTGATGTGCGTTGAGAAGATCTCTGGGCCATTCACGTTTGAAGCGTCTGGCTGGGTTGTCCGGAAGAGCATTGGTATGAAGTTGAGCGATTAGGGTGTTTAAGTGATTTTCCATATTGGAGTGTAGAATGTAATATAGTTGTATAACATTAAATATCTTAATTATTAAATTATAATATCGTATTATTTTATTATGTACGTTCATCAAAACCATGTTAATTACAATGTCCAATAGTAAGAAGTGAGACGTCTCATAACAATTATAGTCGATAACAATCAATTTTAATCTGAATCGCTAACTGCATGAAAAATGTAAAATTTATAATATATTTATGGACTTTAAACCAGCCATACTCACGAAATAGTTTTAGAATATAGAGACGAAAATAAAAATATTGCGTACGCCAAAATATTATTGTTATTTCAATACGTCGAGCGAACACTTTATTTGTCTACGTGACATTATAACATATTATTATAGTACATTACCAAAACAATATTATTATAATAATACGTTCGTCGTATATACGTTTACGTATCTCTACTCTAACCTCAACACTCGACCATTTTGCAGGACGAACAATTTAACGAAACACGTTAACGTACAGCTGTCGGCACACGAAAATAATAATATGTTCAACGACACGCGCAACGGCAGCAGCTTATGGACGAAAAACGCGGCCGGGCTGGAGCAGGCGGCGGTCATCGAGGAGCTGATCGCCGAGTTCTCGTCGTCGCAAATGAAATTCACCGAAACCAGAAGCATCATGTTGATCGGCCTCTACGTCCCGTTGTTCTTGGTCGCGGCCATAGCGAATTCCGTGGTCATCGTCGTGGTCATCAAGTACCACTACATGCGCAGGTAAGAACATATTATTGTGATTATATTGTTTTTCGATAATATGACGTTCCGGCCGGTATCCGAGAGGCATCGACTCTCCGGGAGGTTTCATCGCTATTGAAACGCTCGCGATGTAAATAC
>NW_021760144.1:0-735 GCF_005508785.2 Acyrthosiphon pisum
AATCACACATTTTGAAAAAAAAAAAAGGCGGGTAAGTCGTGGATGTCGCTCTGCTGTACAGTAGGTTACAAGTGGGTTACTGTAATGGATGGAATTAAATTTGAATCCAATGATATTATATCATTGTATACGAAAAACGATTCTGAACGGAGATGATTTGTCAGTCTAGGATATATTATTTTTAAAGAAAAACTTATGGAGAACCTTGTACCAAATTTTAAAAACTTAGTTATAAAAGAAAAAATTTTTACGATTTTTCAACCACTAAATTACTTGCAAATTTTCGCAATTTTGACATATTTCGTATAAATTTGAACTTTAAATGCTTATAAATAAAAATTGTGACAATGTATTCCTTTTATTTTGCAACTGCTATTGTAAAAATATGTTAGGAGCCTTGTATTAAATTTCCAAATCTTAGAATTAAAAAGAAAAACTTTTATGAATTTCTGTCTAAGATAATTTGAACATTGCCGTAATTTTTACGTATTTAGTCAAAATTTGAACTTTAAATGCTTATAAAAAAAAAATCGTGACTATATATTTCTTTTATTTTTCAATTGCTATTGTAAAAATATATTATGAGCCTTGTATTAAATTTTGAAATCTTAGATAAAAAAGGAAAATTTTTTATGAATTTCTAGCATAAAATAATTTACGAATTTTCGTGATTTTTACATAATATGTTGTCAAAATTTGAACTTTAAATGCTTATAAATAAAAATTGTGACAATG
>NW_021760144.1:3387-4134 GCF_005508785.2 Acyrthosiphon pisum
TTTGTTTAAATTGGACTTTTTGCGTTTCCCTATTGTGCAGTCCCATATTTCCAAATATAGGTTTAAGTAAAGATTTATAGATGAGAAGCTGGGTATTAATATGTGTATATTTATTATTAAAAATTAGGCTTTTTAATAGACGAAGTCGTAGATTTAATCTAACTCTTTTTGCTTTGATATGGTGGGCCCAGGTCAGCCTCTTATCGAGGGTTAAACCAAGGTATTTAGTACTTAGAGCACTAGGGATTTGGGTGTCATAAATTAAAACCTCATCGCAAAAATAATTAGTGCATTTCTAGTTCAATTGCGTACGTCAGACCGTTGATAGGACAATTAATAGCTTTAAAATAAAAAAAAAGGTGGACAAGTGGATGTCGCTCTGCTGTACAGTAGGTTACAAATGTGTCACTGTATAATGGATGGTATTAATTTTGAATTCAATGATATAATATCATTGTATAGGAAAAACGATTCTGAGCGGAGACGGTATGTCAGTTTAGGTATAAGACATATTATATACTTATCTATGGTATGAAAAAAAATTGACCTATAATAGGAAGGTACCTATAATAAATTCCAAATTAATAAATAATAAATAATTAATAAATCACAATATCTATTAGGTACCTACTTATAACGCGTTATACATCAACAACAAACCGTGATACTATTTTAAATATATATAATAGTATACTTTAAAAGTTTCAAGTTCCCACGAAAAGTTAATTGCCCATAACTTAAAAAATA
>NW_021760145.1:0-1170 GCF_005508785.2 Acyrthosiphon pisum
CACTTCGCCAGTCGCCGATACCCATCTGAAGTAATTTTTGGATAAGACATTATATGGTTATTTGACAAAACCAATGTATATCCACTGGATGTACTGTGCTGTGTGGGATAAATTATTCAATTTTTTCAAAAATGTCCAAATGATTTTGAATCCTTAGTTTATCGTATACGAAGTAATCCGACTGTGGTTCATCCAAAATTTTCTTTGTTTTCATCAAGATTTAAAACATTCAAATTATTCCCGTCAAATACTTCTCAAAATAAATATACATTGTCCGAATGTGGCTTAAAATATTCAGGAGTGGATGATGTCGTGGAATGCTTTTGTTGCGGTCTTATTCTTCATAATTGGGAAAGGCTGGACGATCCATGGATTGAACATTGCAGATTCAGCCCAAGATGTTTATATGTGTTACTAATGAAGGGTAATCAGTATGTTCAAAACATATTTAGTAAATATTGTAAGACAGAACATATTTGTAATTGCGAAACTGAGTCATACGACACCGTTTGTTAACCATTTTTTTTATTATATTATGTTATAGTAAATAAAAATAAAAGTAAATCCTGATTTTTTTTTAAAACAACTTATATGTGTTATTATTTGATGTAATATCTCGTGGACGTATAGCCTAGTGGGTTAGTGCGTGTAGTGATAATTTAAATGTTTTCAGGTATATACAGGTAAGTATATAAAATTCTCCCTCCACTGCATGCAGTAGTCGACTATGCTATACGTCCATATTTTTTACATTTTTTTTTACATTATATCTATCAGGTTTAGTATATAATACGCTCACAAAGTAAAAATGCTTTCAGTTCAAAGTATATCCTTCATCAGTTATATTATATCCAGGGCTTGCAAACGTTATAATAACGTTATGATTATAACGTTATATATTTGATAAAAAACGATTGAAATTTGTAAACGTAATTATAACGAAAAACGATAAACATAAATAAATAAATAACACAAAACAAAACGTAACGTTTAACAAAATATATGATATATCTGTCGCCGCCACGACGGTAGATAAGCCGTAGGCGCACAGCAACGACGGCACACCAGTGTTGGGAAAGTTCCTTTTAAAAAGGAACTCGTTCCCGTTCCTTTTTAAAAAGGAACGCGTTCCCGTTCCTTCATGTTCCTTTTTTTGCAATTTGAGTGGTG
>NW_021760146.1:0-747 GCF_005508785.2 Acyrthosiphon pisum
AATCAAAATTGTCGTTTTGCAGTTATGCAAAATATGAGTAAAGATATAACACATATTCAAAAAATTGAAACAAACTTTCCAATAACCCCAGACTTAAAATAAAAGTAAGATTTTAAAATGCTGTTAATAATATCCTAAATTGAATTTAATACAAATTACTATTTAATGACAACACCAATCATTGAAAGAATTTAATAGTTTTACTAATTTACTATTAATAATTTTATGTAAAAATTTTTTTTTTAATACGTTATATTTGGCAAATAATTAGTAGTAATTTATATAATATGTATAATTAATCACATACCTACTTACTATTTTTTTTTTTTAAATCTTTATTAGATTTACACAATTTACACGTTTTGTAGGCATCTGACATATGTATTAAACACAACAATATACATTTATCTTTTAAGTTGTAATGATTGATGTTGTCACCTCATTTAAATTAATTATAAAATATCATACAAATTACAAAACATTAACACTAGTACAATTTTTAGTTTTCAATAAATATCATTGGTATTGTGCAGTTAGTCCAAATAGATTTTTTTCCACTCCTTTGCAATTAACTTGATTACCTACAAAATTTGTTTGTCAATATAATAATTAAATAATATAACAATTTAAATGTATACTTACTTAATTTATTTAGTAGTTATATTTTAATCCGATACCGTGAAGCGTTAATTTATTTTTCACTGTTACCAAAATATTGGTATTTTGAAATGCAATTGGAAATATCGG
>NW_021760147.1:0-989 GCF_005508785.2 Acyrthosiphon pisum
ACTATTTTAGTTATTTTGTTATGATTGTATAATATTACTTGTGGGTACTTGAAACTCTTAAAATATACTATTATATATTTATGATAGTATCACGGTTTGTTGTTGATGTATAACGCGTTATAAGTACCTAATGGATATTGTGATATGATTAATTTGGAATTTATAATAGGTACCTTCCTATTATAGGTCAATTTTTTTTTAATACCATAGATAAGTATATACTATGTCTTATATCTAGACTGACATACCGCCTCCGCTCAGAATCGTTTTTCTTATACAATGATATTATATCATTGAATTCAAAATCATTATACAACCATCCATTATACAGTGACATACTTGTAACCTATACTGTACAGCAGAGCGACATCCACTTGCCCACCTTTTTTTGATTTTGAACTACCACGTATTGCTCCTCAAAACTTTGAATGCTTATCAATAAAATAAAAACCATATTTTTGATACTAAATTATTTTTATATTAATTATGATATTAAAAATAAAGGTTATCGTTAAAAAAGTATTTAAAAAAAATATCACTAGGTACTATCACTTATAAGTACAATATAGTGAAAAATTATGTTGTTTAAAACAAATATAGAATGTTGTGTACTTTAAAGTATGAAACATGGTTTTTTTCAAAAACACATAATCGTTCTTGGTAAATAAGATCTTTCGTGTACCACAGTTTATGTTACGCAATGGATCACCCTGTATATCATATACAGTATATAATATGTGTGTGCGTTCGTGATGCAGCGGCAGCACCGCTCTCCAGACCGTACGTGGAAATCGTGACGGAACTCGGCCGTCCTTGGTATAAGAAACGCGGTCTCTCCGGACCCTGAACCGCGGTAAAACCATCGGCTTATACGAATTACGATACCTGTGACGACGACGACGACACACGATGCGCCCAGCCATCGGTTTCTGCTTGCTCCGGGTGGATTGAACGCCCACGCGGACAACACCACACTGCCGAACGCTCAA
>NW_021760148.1:0-3115 GCF_005508785.2 Acyrthosiphon pisum
TAATAATAATGCCCCTTCGAGAAAAAATCGCCCGCAAATAAAATGTTAATGGCTCTCCGACGTAGTGCCCGACGCATACCAAAGTGCGTATAACCTATACACGTTGAACGTAAATGTTTTTTTGCGCGAGTAGAGGTAAATACGAGAGGTAGAAGTAGAAGAAGAGGGAGAAGTAGGAGAAGAAGAAGAAGAAGAAGAGAAAAACTAGAAGAGGACGATGAAGACCGAACGTGGAGGACATCGTCGTGAAAAATGGATTTCCTTTATTTTTCAGCGTTCTGGATCTATATTCTAAAAAGGCGTGTGCGCGTTTTTTCTTTTCTCTTCTCTTTATCCGAAAATCAAATTCGGCGACGGCGGTACGACTTGGCCTTTAAACGTGATCTCTATAAAACGCCGCGGCGTATATATTATTGTATTATTATTATCACATGCAGGTTTATCGCATATAATATAGTATACGTATACCTATACGTACGATATAATATCATATAGTATACGGGTGAGTATTATTACACTCATACACACGTCTTCGCGAAATATATATATTTTATTTATCGAAACCCTCGTACACAGTACACATAAAGAGATACCGTCGGGCCTATATACGTTTATATATATATAACAAGTGGGGGATGAAATAATATTATTTTATACACGCACCGTGGTCTATTCGTAAACGACGTCTCAGATTCGGTGCTGACGGTGGCGACCGATAGAAACGGGCCCCTTTGGCCTCGGGGTATATCATATTTTTATAACAAAATTTATATACAGTCCTATTGTAAGTACGCATTCCCACGATGGCATTTCGAAGTCGGTTTTTGGAATTTGTGATGAGTTCATCGCGTATCTACTGCTGTCGAAGACGCGTTGTACAATCTGAGCACCTCCCCCCCCTTGACAAATCCATGCACATCATCCTAAAATGTCCTGTGTTTGCGGTCGCCCGTGCAGAAAATTCGTATGGAAACAAAATTATTGCAATCGTTTATTGTTAACTTCCCAATTAATTAATATACGTAATATTATTATAGTGGAAAGACGTCTCGAGACTAAACAATAAACACGATTCGTAAGGACGGTGGGATCTGGTGTGATCGCCAGGGCCGACGTTACAAACTGATGGGTTCCGTGCAAAATGATATAAAATAATATTTTGTTGAATTATTCCTATACACAAATTATTATTATAATATAATATATTATATATAATAAATGTATGAAATGTTTTAAAACTGACGTTGCACTGTCACTGTGGATAAATGCAAGCCTGGGCTAGTTAATGATAATTTTTAATTGAGTTAAGTTAAGTTGATGGAAAACATTTAAAAAGTTTAAAGATAATAGTCATCTTAATTTTAATTTTTATTTGGTTGCGTTACAATGTATAAGAAAATTTACAATTAACTTATTAACTTAAGTTTTTTTTTTATTGAACAAAAATTTTTATATTTACAATATGTATTTACACATTATATAATAAGTAATCACTTTTATGTGATTTGATTGATGGAAGGGGGAAGTCACCCAATGGTGGCACTTCAAACTTAGGTTGATTTTTTATTTTTTATTTTTTTTATTTAAATTTATAAACAACTAGTTACCTATGTGGTTTAAAATAATAAAAAGCAAATGTTTATGTACTATAAGTATCATCTATAATCATTTTGTTATATTTAGTATTTCATTATTTATAAATTAACGAAACTTGAAACGATTAAAAGTAACTAGTTATTTACTAAGTTTATATAAAAAAAAATCATTTAAGTTAAAAATAAAATTAAGAAAGTTAAGTCAAAAAGTTAAAACGAACTTAACTTTAATTTTTTAACTAGCTTATGCCCAGACTTGGATATAATATGATGTTTTAAATGCTGTACCTGAACATTTTTAAAGGGACAGTTTGTAAATTTCCAATCTATAGAGACATTGAGTAACTGAACGTAACTTTTGGACAAAGTTTACTATCCAAAAAAATGTCTATAGACAAAAAAATTAAAAATTAAAAATAAACATCATTCCCAGACAGCATTTTGTAACGATAATATTATAATAACGTTAAACTAATATTATTCGTGATTATAATGTTATAATAATATTATTAAACAAAAAATTGCTGTCTGGGTTGTAAAACCAGTAGATTTTCTCCTTTGCTTGAAACCAAAAATAAATAAAGATATTTAAGAATGGCCATGTAAAAAACACCGATAATTAAGAGTAGGTACTATAGTAGTAGGTTATTAAGTTAATATATTGAAATGGACTAAAAATTAATTAATGGCACGCCGCACGCCTATGGTTTCATACTGGTTTAGCTTTAGACCGTTTAAGTAACCAATTCAGCGTCTAATTACGATTTACTTTGTTTATTCTCTTCAATGTATATCAAACATTGCTAAAAATGTTTGAGATTTTTTAAACTTTTGTAGAAATATAAAATTACATTTTAAATAAAGGTTAGGTTACACGTACCTATAACCGTACGGAACCGATGTCATAGGACTATTATTTTAACTGAAAAATGTAATCTTTTAAAAATTATAATAATATTGTTCAGTCATGATTAGATTCTCTGAAGTGAGCTCCGTTTCTGTAAGGCCCTACATTTGCAAGGGGCTCTGTGCAGGTGCACTGGTTGCACTTCCCTTGCGCCGGCCCTGGCGATCGTCCATATCCGATATGGCATATTGCCCTCCGAGAAAATTTGTCACCGACAGAGGATAGTGTATAGAATCAAACCTAATGAGTAAAAAAAAAAAAAATAGTAAAACGCATTATTGTAATTTGTAATTTATTGGTCTTACACATATTTAGACGCTTATGCGCGTACCTTTACAATATTATTATGATGTTCTGTGGACCTGCTGGCCGGTAAATTAACATAATAATATTATAATATATAACATTGCGACAGTAACAGCAGGAAGGGTGCGTGTGCGCAACAACAACAACAAACAAGACGTTGTAATTTAACGCATATAGATTTTATATATATATATATAAATAACGAGCCCAACTTTACAGCTATAATGGGTATTTATATGTATTGTATAATTATATACGCATATACACAGTCGTCGTCTATATTACGTACGCAAACTAACTAATACTA
>NW_021760149.1:0-529 GCF_005508785.2 Acyrthosiphon pisum
TATTTATTTCAGATATAATATTTAATTTTATAGGTTTAATTATTGATGATAACCTAGATAGTTTCCTATGATAAAAATGTATTTTATAAATGTTTATGTTTCATATCTATTTTTACAATATTGTCTTTGTTTTTTCACATTTAAGTATAATTTAGGTATATACACACAATTAAGTAAAATGCAATGTATTTATTGAATAACGTACTTTTGATACATTATTTTTCTTGACTACCTAGTACTGACTACCAAATATATATTCGCGTTTTTGTGTCATAAGTATTGTTTCGATTATATTTTGGGACACAAAAGTTATTCCGAAGACTCGGCCGTGCTCGTGTCAATGGTTTCATTATAAAGGTTTTTTTTATTCATTTTTTCAATTTATGAACTGGATGCATCAATCAATATAATCTAATATCATATTCTAAAGTTGAGACTTGTGATGAAATCTGTAAATCTGTGAATTCCGAAGGACAGTGAAAAGTATTACCTATGTGGTTATGCTATTGAAGGGAAAACATTATGTTTT
>NW_021760150.1:0-860 GCF_005508785.2 Acyrthosiphon pisum
ACTTCGATGACAAAAAGGAGACGGCTATCTAGTTGTTGTATATATCTATGCTAATTTCAATTCAAAACTATAATAGTAGAAAGTAAAGTAAACACTTCTACTTAGTTGTGTAAATGAACAATATTAAAGAATTAATATTTCTTACATAGTACATTGTACAAATTACCTACACAATAGTTATCTGTCTTATATATTTATATAATTATATTTTATATCTTCTTTATATTATCATGGTCCGGAATTAAATATTGATAGTCATAAGTCTGAGATCAGTATATGACCATCTAGTGATGATTTTATGAGACATACCAAAAAACACATTGAAATAAAAAAAAATATATATATATAGGTATTTTTTTCTATTTAATTGAAATACTTCAAGAAGAGTGAAAGTTTCAAGTTTGAAATATTTCAAGAAGGGTGAAAGTTTCAAGTTTGAAATATTTCCATGTGAACCTTTGTGATGAATTAATAATAAGCATGCGCGTTGCTATTGATAAAACTCCACCTGATAATAATAATATACTAATTGAGATAGTGTAGTTAACTAATTCAATAAATAATAATTAAAGGGATTTTGAATGTCGACTTTCTTTATCATATCTCTTATCAGAGATTAAAGCAAATAATTATTACGATTGATTGGGATCGTGGGTGTAGATTTATAAACGAAGGGTATAATGATTTATGATGCACCTGAGTCTGCGTGTCTTTATTAACTTATCGTTGATGATAATTTTATTGTTGGAACTGTGTGAGTATATATTATTATAATTTCTTACCTGGTTAATGTTGCTTCACTTGAACAATGATAGAATTTGAAAAGACAGTATTAACGTTGGTTAGTTTTCTTGAAGTAA
>NW_021760151.1:0-722 GCF_005508785.2 Acyrthosiphon pisum
AAAATTTAAAACTGAGAATGTCCGTAAACAGCTCAAAAAGAGTCAAAATATTTTCAAAATTGTATGGTGTATAGGAAATGCTAATATAAACATTCAGTAAAATTTTCATGTATCTGCAGTTATTCGTTTTTGAATTACAACAAAATAAGGAAATCGCTACATGAAAAATCGAGTGAATATCCAATGTTGTAAAAATTTAAATTTCAAACGATCATAAAAATTTAATTTGACTTGCTAATAGGCATTTTTTTTTTAAAAAAAGGTAGACACAGTTATGAAGAATCTTGTATTACATTTTCAAAATTTAGATTTAAAAAGAAAATTTTTCATGAATTTCTAATTCAAAATAATTTGCAAATTTTCGTCATTTTTACGTATTTTGTCAATATTTGAACTTTAGATGCTTATAAAAAAAAATTGTTACTGGATTTAAAGAAACAATATAATAGGAACCTTCTATTACATTTTCAAGCTTTTTTAACCCACAAATAAAATTGTATTGATATTTATAGAAAAGAATGGAAACTGAAAATGTCCGTAAAGAGCTCAAAATATTTGAAAAATGTTATGGTGTATAGAAAATGCTAATATAAAATTCAGTCAAAATTTCATGTACCTACGGTCTTTTGTTTTAGAGTTGTACCATAAATCAAAACCGATTTTCTCGAAAACAGATTTTGCGTAAAATTCCCGTTTTTCTTTAACTATTCTATTGTTTTTCA
>NW_021760152.1:0-887 GCF_005508785.2 Acyrthosiphon pisum
ATTTCAGTTTTTAAAATCATAATAATTATAATCCACTGTGTGAACTATAAACGATAAACTATTAAGTGACTTTTGGTCTTGGCAAACGTTTAAAATCGGATACTTGAGTGATATACTTACATAAGTGTGTGTGAATTAGACATTATTGGGTATCTAAGGCTTTTCTGGGTGAATTAAAATTATGGCCTCCAAAACCTTTATACGTCTGTTCATTTACTTCTAACTCATTGTTGAAGAAACAACATTTTCTGAAAATGTCAAGTTGTAAACCAAATTTATGAATTATGTTAAATGATTTTACCTCTTAGATGCGATTTACTAGTCGTGCGCAGTGTAGTACCAATGTTGCCGTAAATTAATAAAATTTATTTTACTTCTCTATCCCAGACAAGTGGTTTGGATTATGTTTTGAGACAGCCTCTGACCGTGTTTACTAATTTACTGAGCATTGTTTACAATCACTAATTGTGAAACGATTAGGTACCGCAGATTCTATGCGAGGTAGAAATTGGGATAATCATTTAATTCGAACATTTTTAGCCATTATTTCCTTCTATTTCATTGATTTTTTGGAAATCTATATTTGTGAACAAATTAGCAAATTAGACTGACTCCATATTATTAAGAAATATAATCACTACAACTAGAAAATAATACTTACAAATGAAAATGTACGTAATGTGGCGAGGAGATACTTTGGATGTTTTACTAAAAAGAATACACCTATCCATGGTGATTTTATATTAAAATGTATGAATAGAACTCTGTACGACTGTTCTGTAGTCTGTATTTTTTGTCCAAATTTCAAATAATCGCGATTCAAATTTGAAGTCGGCAAACGAAAAAATAATATTATGTTGTTATTTATTTGATAACAATATTATTAC
>NW_021760153.1:0-980 GCF_005508785.2 Acyrthosiphon pisum
CAGTGGGATCATATTGGAATGCCAAGCGATTGTATGATGCCAATGATCTTCGTGTGCTCACGCGATGTCTCAATCGGTCATTTTCTCTTATTATATTTTGTCTTTCTTCTCTTAAGTTCCTTGAATAGACTTGTTGCTGGCTTGCATGTCTTGTGCGGCGGCCGATGTTCGAACGTCGTTCTCTAGGCATTTTGGACTATGGACAGAGTGTTGAATTTAACTTCAAATGCACGATCCACATAATTTACACTGAGCTTAAATGAAATTAACTGAGCAGAGAATAATGACTATCTGTCAAACACTTTATCACGCACCGTTGCTATTGGTTTGAAGTACATAAAAATAATATATAAAAGATATAATAGATGTATAATAGATGGCGCTGTATGTGAAAAACGATTTCAACACTTTTCTGTTGAATTTTTCCTGAATTTTCAAGAATTTTCTTTGCTATAAACCTCACGTAGCCCAAGACCTTTCCAACGAATGCAAAACCATGGAAATCGGTTGGTGCGTTCTGGAGTTATAGCGTCAGGGAGGAAAACCGGACTTATTTTTATATATTAGAAAAGATATAATAGATGTATAATAGATGGCGCTGTATGTGAAAAACGATTTCAACACTTTTCTGTTGAATTTTTCCTGAATTTTCAAGAATTTTCTTTGCTATAAACCTCACGTAGCCCAAGACCTTTCCAACGAATGCAAAACCATGGAAATCGGTTGGTGCGTTCTGGAGTTATAGCGTCAGGGAGGAAAACCGGACTTATTTTTATATATTAGATATAGTATATACTGTATAATATTTACTAATATAGTATACCTACTTATACAATACACATACAGTTAAATTAAATCGTATCTAGATAAAGTAAAAATTAATACATTTTTATATAAATAAATATTAGATAATTTCATGTTTAATTTTGAAAATATTCATTATTCAGTGATGGAGTAAAAGAAAAAGAAATACATTAATT
>NW_021760154.1:0-1016 GCF_005508785.2 Acyrthosiphon pisum
ATCCAGCAGGTACCAGTGCACCATAGGCTAAGCATTTAAACAATAATTTATTGTAGATGTATAAATGATTAAACTGAAATCAAAAATAAGTTTAAACTTAATGACATATTGTATCATTTATTTAATTGTAGAAACTACCAACTAGTAAAACTTACCAACAAATTGTACATAATAATATGTACCTACTCATCAAGTATCCAATTGACA
The DNA here is from genome assembly GCF_005508785.2 of Acyrthosiphon pisum. Classification (NCBI taxonomy): domain Eukaryota; kingdom Metazoa; phylum Arthropoda; class Insecta; order Hemiptera; family Aphididae; genus Acyrthosiphon; species Acyrthosiphon pisum. Next base: position 208 of record NW_021760154.1, read on the forward strand.
TGCAACTAACCAATTTAGGTACTTCATTAAAAAAAAATATAATATTGTGTATGTGGTAGATAAGAAAAAATACATACAAGAACTTTGTACTTGAACTTTATTTATAAAAGTGCATAATTAAAATTTAAAAACTTAAAAATGTGAAATATTAAAAAGTAAAAGTTTATTAACATTAACGATTCAAGATCATGATTTAATCAAATCATTTAAAGTATTTGGCACAATTAAATTATGAATTATTTCTTATAATCTTACAAGCTTAAAACAATAAATATAACCTAATAACCGTTTATCTACTCCACGGTCTTAGAAGAAATCTTCTAAGACCGTGATCTACTCAACGTATTTTCATGTACTTCACGATAACCTGGTAATAGGTATACTTATAAACCATGATAATATTATAGATAATCGTGGTAATCGTGCACAGAACAAAATTAACAATACAAATAACAGCTGATATGATTAGCGACAAGACGTGATAGTCCAATAATCCAATTACTTATAATATGTATGTATAACAATAAAAGTTATTGTCGGAAGTAGGTAGGTACACTGATAATCATTTATCACCATATCTTCGGTATCGAATTTATTACTTGTAACTTCTGGTCTTTATAAGTGATAAGTATATCAATAATATCATGACCAGTGGCACTATTAGCGTGGGGAAAACTGTGCAACATAATGGGGTATTTTGGGGCACAACTTAGGCTTAACTATCGTACTTACTGAATTGATTTGAATAGTTTATTATTTTTTACGCTGGAGCACAAAAATCCCAATTACTGCGGTCTGCAGTACTGACT
>NW_021760155.1:0-762 GCF_005508785.2 Acyrthosiphon pisum
TTCGGCATAGAATACAGTATACAATAAACATATGGGTATATGTTGTGGGTATGTTTATACAGTCTTAGAGCAGACACCGCATGTTATATAAAGCAACCACGATTCAGACATTTTAGCGTCAAGCTATTTTGAATTTCACTCCACCGAATTCATACTCCTTAAAATCATATTAACTAGCTACAAAACATGATAGTCATTGGTATTTAATGTACAATTATACAAGTGGGAATATAACATAATACCTATTATTATTATTATTATGATAAGACAAGGCTAGATGTAGATGTAGATGTTTATTTGATTGCCACTTGTATGATTGTACATTAAATGTTTATATTAACATTTTCTATATACGATAAAATTTTGAAAATAATTTGACTCTTTTTGAGCTGCTTACGAACATTGTCATTTTTCAATTTTTTTAATTTTAGATTCTGAGTGGAACGATGAATGTATTGATTTTACAATGATGTGTGTTTTTTTTTTTATTTTTTTTTTTTATTTTTTTATTTATTTTTTTATTTTTTTTTGTGTCTGTCATCACCTTTTAGGACAGTAAAACTGCTTCGATTTTCTTCAACAGTAACTTTTATGATTGGAAAGTGAATCTAGTTGGTACTTTGGGGGGTCAAAAGTAAAAATTTCCCAGTAGTTTTCAAAAGCGACGTGAAAAACAAAAGAAAAATTAAGGAAAAACGGGAATTTTTACGCAAAATCGATTTTTAACAAAATCGATTTTGGTTTTTGGTGTAACTCTAAAAC
>NW_021760155.1:3362-4146 GCF_005508785.2 Acyrthosiphon pisum
ACATAGTAAGTTTTCAATTTTTTTTAGTTTTTTTTTTTCTATAAATATCAATAAAGTTTTATCTATTGAGCCAAAAAATGTAAAAAATTAATACAAGGCTCTTGATACATTGTTACAATAGCAGTTGAAAAATATTAAAAATACATAGGCACAATTATTTTTTATAAGCATTTGAAGTTGAAATTTTGTCAAAATTTATCAAATTTAAAATTGAATAATTATTTTGTAGTTAAAAATTAATAAAATGTTCAACTTTTATATCTAAGGATTGAAAATTTAAAACAAGATTCCACGTAAATATTTAATTCTGTTACCAAAAATTCTAAGAAATACATAAGCACAGTTTATTTTTATTGTCATTTTAAGTTCAAATTTGGACGAAATTACATATTAAAAAACCTGGAATAACTATTTTAGTTATTTTGTTGTGATTGTATAATATTACTTGTGGGTACTTGAAACTTCTAAAGTATACTATTATATATCTATGATAGTACCATGATTTGTTTTTGATGTATAACGCGTTGCCTAATGGATATTGTGATATGATTAATTTGGAATTTATTGTTGATACCTATTATAGGTCAATTTTTTTTTATTACTATAGATAAGTATACCTATAATATGTATGTCTAATACCTAGACTGACAAACCGTCTCCGCTCAGAATCGTTTTTCTTATACAGTGATATTATATCATTGAATTCAAATTTAATACTATCCATTATACAGTGACTCACTTGTAACCTACTGTACAGCAGGGCGACATCCACTTACCCACCTTT
>NW_021760156.1:0-1029 GCF_005508785.2 Acyrthosiphon pisum
TTCAAACACTCGTAAAAATTTTTTGTCTTAGTCCGGTTGAGTTTTTTTTACAGATATTTAAAGAAAAACTTATGGAGAACCTTGTACCAAATTTTAAAAGCTTAGTTATAAAAGAAAAAAATTTTACGATTTTTCAACCACAAAATTACTTGCAAATTTTCGCAATTTTGACATATTTCGTATAAATTTAAACTTTAAGCACTTATAAAAAAAAATTGTGACTAACGATTTTGGATTTTTTTTTATCACTGTGAGAACAACTTATAAGAAACCTTGTATTAAATTTTCAAAGTTTTCTATCCAACCAAAAATTTTTTATCGTTATTTTAAAAAAAAATACTTAGAAAAATTGAAAATTTCATTTGTCTATAAATAGCTCAAAAAAAGTCTAAACACTTTGAAACTTTAACCCTGTATAGACAACGCTAATATAAACATCTGTTGCAAATTTCAAGTGCTTACAATAATTATTTTTTGAGTTACAGTAAAATTAAGTTTTCGTTTTTGTCAAAAATTGGTTTTGCGTAAAAATTCGCGTTTTTCCGTTATTTTTTTAAGGTTTTTCCTGCCGCTTTTGAAAAGTATTGGGAAATTTTCACTTTTGACCCCCCAAAGTACCAACTAGATTCACTTTCCTTTCAGAAAAGGTACAACTTTTGAAAATCGAAGCATTTTTACTGCTCCAAAAGTTGTCGTCAGACACAAAAAAAAAAAAAAAACACACATCATTGTAAAATCAATACATTCATCACTTCGTTCAGAATCTAAAACAATAAAATGTACCCTTGTTTTAATAAAATCAATATTTCTTATCATTATAAAAATGGTGTAAAAGTCAACTGTTGTCTTCATATCGATACACAAAAGAGCAGGAAAATAACAATACAAAACACGGAAATAATTTTAAGTTGCACAACTATGAACTAAGTTGATACTAAACGGTTTTTACTTTTTGTTATGGGTTTTTATAAATCATCTTATCTGCTTAAGAGAATGAATCTTAACTATTTAATAACATTTACCTATTAT
>NW_021760157.1:0-1051 GCF_005508785.2 Acyrthosiphon pisum
ACTATTAAGAATTTTTCCATATTTTTTTTTATAAATTTTACAATATCTTAAGTCTACTAAAAACTTAAACAAATAACCAAAAAAAAAATGTTGAAGTTGACATAGCCAAGATAGGTACTAAATCATAGTAATATACCTAGTACAGTCACAGATTATATTAAACTGGTATAATAATCTGTGGTAAAATAATGGGGAAGCGTCAGTAGTGGCTCGTGAATAAATATTCTGGGGATAATTGAATTAGCTTCTACAATAATCTGTGGCGTACGCAGGATTTTTCAGTGGTGGGGGGGGGAGGCTTGAAAATTAGTTACAATTTTATTTTTATTTTGTCCAGTCTAATAATTTCAGACGTTTATTTGAGGTATTTTAAAATGTTTGTAACTTTTCCACTTTTATAGTAGAAAAAATGCTCTGATCATAAACATCGATGCGTCGGATGTATGTTTTTGGAAGCGAATTGGATCTAGTTGATACTTTCAGGAGGTCGAAATTGAAAATTCTCAGTGCTTTCTAAAATAATTGGTGAAAAAAAATGAAAATGTATTAAAATAATTGTTTGGTAACCAGCTTGGTTATACCGTCCTCATTTGGATTGTATTTGATTAATTTAAATTTATTTTTCTATAAATGTCAATAAAAAATTATTCATTCGGTCAAAAAGCTTAAAAATGTAATGCGTAAGTTTTTATTATAGCTAAAATATTAACTATACATAGGCATCATGGTTATGTTTTATAAGCATTTAAAGTTCAAATTTCGTCATAACCACAGTTAATTTGTAGTTCAAAACTTATAAAATATTAAATGTGTATAGCTAAGGCTAAACAATTTAATACAAGGTCTTTCATACTAGTTATTCATACTTTTACCTAAAAATTACAGATGATTTACGAAAATTGGTATGCAAATACATTGTTTTTTCAAAAATGAATTTATTTCTGGTAAGACATATATGAAATATTTTACGTTTTGCTTACTATAGTTGAGAGTTGAAACTTGATAAATATTTTTGAAAAGTATAATTATATTGGGAAATGGGGGGGGGGGG
>NW_021760158.1:0-1011 GCF_005508785.2 Acyrthosiphon pisum
GTAGTTTTCGAGTTCTGAGCGGGCGTAGAACAATGCGAGCGCAGTTTTAATGCATAATAAAGAATAAAAACATTGCAAAATAGATTAAACGGGACTACTGTACCACTTTTTCCACATTTTAATTTTTCCAACATCAACTTTTTCCAATGTTCAAATTTTTCTAATAACTAGATATTCCAATGTTCAGTTTTTACCAATTGGAAAAAATAAACATTGGTTATAGTGGTTTTTAGAAAAAATGTGCATTGGAAAGAGTGGAATAATGGTACTGCTACCAGTTTTACCACTTACTAAATTATCCATTGTACATATTTTACACAGAAACTTGAAAAAGTGTACATTTTATTTATTACCATTTTTACCATTGTACTCCATTGCCAAAAGAACGTTTTTCCATGACTCAATGTTTTCCATGTTTTCTTATTCCCAAAAACTGCAAAAAACACTATTTCCAAAGTTATACTAGTCCTAAAATCCAATTTTCCTATAGTTGCTTACCTATAGTTTGTTTACCTACCGGAATGACAAATACTTTGTCATGCCTACCGGCTACCAGTGTTTATGAGAATTCATCATCCGCTTGATAATTTTAACTGTTTTAAATATAATTTTTTTATAATATATAAAAAATCAATTTAATGTGCTAAATATCCACTTCAAGAAATTTATAATAGACTAATTGAAATACAAAGGGTCTTTACTTTATGTCTAACTCACTAAAATGATTTAACTATATATGGTACATATAGAAATGGAAAACAGAATTCCATAAAAACATTCTAACTTAACGGATTACTGATACATTTTTTTGAAAAATGATTTTACTTTGTTTAAAAATAACAAATAATATATATCAAAATAAGAAGACAGGTTTATTTATCTTAAAAAAATAAATCATATAAATGTTATTAAATGCATTTTTTAAAAAAGACGGGAACTTGCTCTGATGTATAGACGTATAGTCCCTATTAAAACTATAAAACCAAATATCAAACAGATTATAATTTATAG
>NW_021760159.1:0-1448 GCF_005508785.2 Acyrthosiphon pisum
TTGTGGTTGTTGTGCAAATAGCTCCTTGTGCTGAATTGAAATCTTGAAGACTGTTAAATATCGATGATTTTACACTGGTATATATAGTCAGATTTTACCACTTCTATAAAAAACTTGAACAGCTATTTGATATACAATAACTAGGGCGCGGATTTTTATGTAATAAAAAAGTCAAAATATGTAAATATTTATGTTGTTATTTTTGCCAAAATATGTATAAAAAATCATGAAATATTTAACAAAAAATGTGTATTTTTAATTAATTTTTAATCATCTAAAAAAAGTAATAAAGATATAGAATTCTGTTGTTTTATTTATATTTTTTTTTTGTACTGTAATTTATTTATCTTCACTGCAGTCGTCTTCGAAACAGTTTGAAACAATGTACATTTGTAGATTTTCAAATTTAAATGTGGGGCGGTTAGGTTTAAAATTGATTTGTATCCGCTGAAAGAGCGTTCCACGTCAACTGAGGTTAATGGGGCGTATTTCATATTTGATATATCAGATGGTGCAAATTCGATATCCATCGATCCATTGTTTTCATTTGTATTTAGAAGAATATTTCTAATAGTTTTTATGTTTTGTAAACCAACATTTTTAGCTAGTACGTCATTTAATTTATTTTTTATTATCACTCCAGATTCTCCTTGGACTCCACTAAGTGTATTTGCTGCATTTTCCACTATTTCTAGGCTTTCAACTAATGTAAGATTCGATGTTTCTAATTTTTTTATGACTTCAACCAAAAAACAAAAATTTGCTAAAATATATGCTAAATTATGCGCGACGTCAATAAAGTCGATAGACTTCGATAAATGCTAAATCAAGTAGGTACATCAAAAGTCGTAATCAATATTTACGAAGTCGATAAAGTCGATAGATGGTCAATTTTAACATTTCTGGAAATTAAATAAGTACCTACATTTATAAAATATGAAATATTTGCAAAATATGTACTTATTAATAAAATATTTAGAAATATGTATTTACAACCAAATATGTGAAAATATGTAACATAAAAAATTGTCATTTTATTCAGGGTGTTATGAAACGTGCTTATTTTTAATCAGGACAAAGATATCTGCATTCAATAAAAATATGTATTTACATAAAAATCCGCGCCCTAACAATAACCTTTCTACATTCTTAAAGTGTTCTGGTAGCTAATTTATTATCTGTGTTGTTATGCAGAGAGTCATCTCTTCTGCGAATTATTAAATATTTATCAGTTATTACATCCTGGTCTAATGGTTACGTATATATACATATATACGTATATCTACTCGTCGCTTTGGCAATCCCCCATATCCTGTCAACTGGTACCTGTTTTGTGTTCTTAGAAAATATAATATGGCTCGCGATTACCCACTCGGTTATTTTAAATACCCGGTTAACCTTTTACTGTATTCGTATAATTGCAATTTTGACTATTGCCAAAATTGCTT
>NW_021760160.1:0-729 GCF_005508785.2 Acyrthosiphon pisum
GATCCCTGGCGGACTACGCCGTTGGTTCTCACAGTCCAGGGGGCCTTCTACAAGATGTGCCTTTGGTCGGTGCAGGGTGTCGTAAAATGACCAAGTATACCCGCAGCCGTCTTGTCATAGTGCCAATATCTGATTCGTAGAATCTACTGCGCTTCGAGGAGGTATCACAGATATCTTACCGGTTCGGGTTTGTCATCTGGCCGTTGGCAGACGCTGAGACTGTTGCTAACGTTTATAGTATTGCTCCCCCAAGGTTTTATGTACAGCAGTGACATCATCTAACTATTTACGTGTTACCACAGGACATCGATGCTGTGTATTATGACTATATGTAGGGGCGGAGTAGAGGGGTCCGTACGTAGCACCTCCCCCCTTAGAAAAAGGATTTCTGTCTTTTAGAGACATAAATCTTTTTAAGAACACCATCGCATTTACAAGTTTATGCAATGTGTCTACAATTTAGTTAATTTCTTATAACATCATTTACATGTTTACAATTATTATGTTTACAAGGTTATAGTTTCATTACATCAAAATGTGTTTTACAATTACAATGATATTTTATTTACAATTAATTGATTTTTCATTACATTGATTTTTGTTTTACAATTTTTCCATTACAATAATACAAATAATTGATTTTATCATTACAATTTTAATTACAATAATGTTCGTTTTAAAAATTTTGTTATATAAATATGGGCTTTACACTTTGTGTTTGACAGATAA
>NW_021760161.1:0-1043 GCF_005508785.2 Acyrthosiphon pisum
TATGAGCCGCACCGCGTGGTGGCCCGAGGGCCAAGTCGGTGGAAATCATAGGCTTTGCACACGCATCCGCAAATGAATGCGGAAGATTTATATTTTGGGGGAAAAAGGAAATAGTTATATTAAATAATAATATTAAGGTTTTGGGTAATCACATAGGTTTAATTCGCATGGTCATAAAGTGTATAAGTAATGAATTTTAATATAATAACAATGTCAATTACGGCGTAATAATAATAAATCGGTGTTGGCACATAACAGTTATGTAATAATAATATTTTTCTTTACATTTTTCCCGGCTCACAGGATATTGCTCATAATGTGTCCTCACAGGGTTACCGGGAAAATATATTTACGAACCTCTGAAGTCGGGATAGTAAGGAAAAAAAAAAGAATAATACAGTAGGGACCCACGTCTTGCGACGCCTCACTGCCCACTAGCACGTAGATTATATGTAGGATGGCTCCACATAATCTACGGCCGCGTGCTTGGAAAGGGGGGACTAGGGGAGAAAAATTATAATATTTTACGGCATTGACGTTGACGTGTGTTGTACGGGCCGGGTAGGAAACAGAAATAGTCCGTGCGCCCGGTCACCAGAATTCTTCGTGCGCGCTCTGTACCTACACACCGATCGACCTGTGTTGTATGTATGTATTTATGTATAGCACTCAACAGGAAGTGGCCAGGTTCGCCGAGCAAATCCTGTGAGTGCTAGAGCGTGGGTGAGTGTGTAAATGTGTGTAGTTATGTGAGTGTGTGCTTAAGACTATTTGACAAAGGTAACTATAATAAATAAATAAATGGGTAACACGGTTGCTAGTAAAATTATGTTGCTGTATAATATATAAATAATTCAAATTAATACACAAATAAAATATAACTCACAGCAACCGCAAGGTAAAAATAATCTAAAAAAATAATATGTGGCCCTTCTGGCCCAAAAGAGTAATAAAATATGTGACAATTTTGGGTCTACTAATAAATATGTATAATATAATAAATAACGATAAAAAAAACTCACAATTTGGTGGAGCACAGTCTG
>NW_021760162.1:0-1419 GCF_005508785.2 Acyrthosiphon pisum
GTAGTCGCGGACCCGTGCTGTATGTACGTCAGTGTATGATTTAACACGTTCGTGGTCTTTTCACATTTTATATTATTAATTTACCCTCCTCAGAAAATCACTCAATTTTTTTTAAATATCAACAAAAATCATTAAAAAATAGAATTTTGTATTTATCAGTGCCCAAACGTATGAGTGTTCATAATAGGTCAGTCACATGTTTAGTTCCATTTAATACCATTGGAAATATTACTGCATTAGCAGTAATGCCCGATTTTGTGGGTTTGTAAATTACTACTATAGCAGTAGTGACCCATTACATCAAAATTGAAATTACTGCTGTAGCTGTATACTAAAGTATTAAAGTTATACCAAGTTTGTCGTATTCTACCTATGGTGGATTGATATAATCAATTAATACAAAATCCTAACCTAACCAACCGTACTAAAATCAGATGAATAAACGCAAACGCATACAAAAAGATTCATTCAAATAGGTCTAACCATTTAGGAGGAGTTCAATCACAACACACGTACAGTAGAATTATTGCGCTTAGCAACACATTCTGCGATTCATTTTTATATTATATTATGAAATCAACGAACATGCCCGACTAACCAATAGCAACCAATATAATATAATTGCTGTTGCGCCACTGTTGTATTTTTGACATACAGATTTGAGATTTACTACACGGTGGATTTTCCTAAAATTTTATTTCGTAGAAACCTTCTCCTGGAAATTACGAACATCTTAAAAAAAATTTGAGCCAAATCGGACCAGACGTTCTCAATTGATGAATTGTTATTCATTTTGTCTCAGTTTTTATATATATAGAGATATAAAGATATTATATTAATATATATCCTACTAGTCACAGGCCGCAGTAGAAAATGGAAATTAAATTAATAAGAATAGTGATTAGCAACCGATAGCGCTGTTAAGGGGACGAAACACTGGTATATTTTTTGTGCCCGTCTAACCAGTGCGTAACATGGCAAATTTACGCTCAGAAGAACACTCGTAGCTTCGTTACTTTAAACGTTAGAGGGAATTGACCTATTATGATACTTGATGGTCGCGTCAATAATAACGTTTTATATTAATTGTCTTTGTTCAGACAAAAAAAAATATTTTTTTTCTTTGTCTGCGTCTTATGCATACATTTGTTTTTGTTATATGAGCTCTGAAGTGGACACGATGTACTGCGTACACAGATTTCGATACTGCACTATACAAATATAATTTATTATACTACACAGCATCCGGAAATTCGTTACTTGTAATCGGTGACTATTTCCCCTTAAAACTAGGATCGGTGATAAAAAAGAAATTCGTTTTACCAAACCGATCACTTTGGTTACAAACCGGTCACACTTTTTTGTGACCATCTCCAATGGACGGTTACAATTGACAATCCCCTCTCCCAATATTACCTG
>NW_021760163.1:0-1090 GCF_005508785.2 Acyrthosiphon pisum
TTCTCCAATAATTAATATTTTTTCACCATTTTTTTACCAAAAGATAGGGTTTAATATACCTAATTTTTGAAATACGTTTAATAAGTATTAGTTCATTTTTGAATTAACTACAACTAGTCCCGTCTACAATTTGGACTATATTTCAGCACCTGTGGCGGTGGAATCCCGTCCCGTTTCTCCAATACTTAATATTTTTTCATAACTTTTTTACAAAAACATAGGGTTTAATATACTTAAATTTTTGAAATACGTTTAATAAGTATTAGTTCATTTTTGAATTAACTACAACTCGTCCCGTCTACAATTTGGACTATATTTCAGCACCTGTGGCGGTGAAATCCCGTCCCGTTTCTCCAATACTTAATATTTTTTCATAATTTTTTTACCGAAAGATAGGGTTTAATATACTTAAGTTGACGTGTAAGTTTCATAAGTATTAGTTCATTTTTGAGTTAATTACAACTCGTCCCGTCTAAATATTGACCTAATTACGCACACGTGTGTCGGTGGAATCCCGTCCCGTTTCTCCAATACTTAATATTTTATCATAAATTTTTTACCAAAAGATAGGGTTTAATATACTTAAATTTTTGAAATACGTTTAATAAGTATTAGTTCATTTTTGAATTAACTACAACTCGTCCCGTCTACAATTTGGACTATATTTCAGCACCTGTGGCGGTGAAATCCCGTCCCGTTTCTCCAATACTTAATATTTTTTCATAAATTTTTTACCAAAAGATAGGGTTTAATCAACCCTAAATTTTGATATACTTTTAGTAACTTTTAATTAATTTTTGATTTAACTACAGCTCGTCCCGTCTAAATATTAACCTAATTACGCGCACGTGTAGCGGTGGAATCCTGTCCCGTTTCTGCAATGGTTTATATTTTTTCATCATTTTGTTACCAAAGTTAGGGTTTAATCAACCCTAAATTTTGAAATACGTTTAATAAGTATTAGTTCATTTTTGAATTAACTACAGCTCGTCCCGTCTACATATTAACCTAATTATCCCGCACGTGTAGCGGTGGAATCCCGTCCCGTTTCTCCAATACTTAATATTTTTTCATCATTTTTTTACCAAAA
>NW_021760164.1:0-1403 GCF_005508785.2 Acyrthosiphon pisum
TTTTTGAAACCAACCAAATACCAATTTTATTGACATTTATTGAAAAAAAAAAAACCTAAAACCAATTGGAAACCTAAGAATCTGCTAAAAACCAAGTCAAAAAAGGCGGGTAAGTCGTGGATGTCGCTCTGCTGTACAGTAGGTTACAAGTGGGTTACTGTAATGGATGGAATTAAATTTGAATCCAATGATATTATATCATTGTATACGAAAAACGATTCTGAACGGAGATGATTTGTCAGTCTAGGATATATTATTTTTAAAGAAAAACTTATGGAGAACCTTGTACCAAATTTTAAAAACTTAGTTATAAAAGAAAAATTTTTTACGATTTTTCAACCACTAAATTACTTGCAAATTTTCGCAATTTTGACATATTTCGTATAAATTTGAACTTTAAATGCTTATAAATAAAAATTGTGACAATGTATTCCTTTTATTTTGCAACTGCTATTGTAAAAATATGTTAGGAGCCTTGTATTAAATTTCCAAATCTTAGAATTAAAAAGAAAAACTTTTATGAATTTCTGTCTAAGATAATTTGAACATTGCCGTAATTTTTACGTATTTAGTCAAAATTTGAACTTTAAATGCTTATAAAAAAAAAATCGTGACTATATATTTCTTTTATTTTTCAATTGCTATTGTAAAAATATATTATGAGCCTTGTATTAAATTTTGAAATCTTAGATATAAAAGGAAAATTTTTTATGAATTTCTAGCATAAAATAATTTACGAATTTTCGTGATTTTTACATAATATGTTGTCAAAATTTGAACTTTAAATGCTTATAAATAAAAATTGTGACAATGTATTCCTTTTATTTTGCAACTGCTATTGTAAAAATATGTTAGGAGCCTTGTATTAAATTTACAAATCTTAGAATTAAAAAGAAAAACTTTTATGAATTTCTGTTTAAGATTATTTGAACATTGCCGTAATTTTTACGTATTTAGTCAAAATTTGAACTTTAAATGCTTATAAAAAAAAATTGTGCGTATGTATTTTTATAATTTTTGAATGGGAGTTAGAACAACATATGTGGACCCTTCTATTAAATTTTCAAGTATTTTGTCCCAGCTAATTTTTTTTTATCAACATTTATAAAAAAAAAATGAAAAAAAATCGATTATTTCAATTGCCTATAAATCAGGGTTGGCAAAAACCCGGGCTTTTTAGAAAAAACCCAACCCGGTTGGGTTTTAATGTAAAAGTAATAATGGGTGGTTTTATTGGGTTTTTTCAGAAAAAACCCATCCAAAAACCCTGTGGGTTTTATTGTAAAATATTAATGGGCGGTTTTATCGGGGTTTTTCTGAAAAAACCCATCCGAAAAAAATAAAAATTGGAATTTTTTTCCATGTATTTTTTCCGTGCGTTTTTTGTTTTTTCTCTTATCGCG
>NW_021760165.1:0-1346 GCF_005508785.2 Acyrthosiphon pisum
GAAACTATTTTTAAAAAAAAACCAGAATGTTCTGTTCAAATATCTTATCTTTATTTGACGTTTATCGATAATAATTGATTTCGATAGTGCACAGAAAACTCTTATTAACTATTATAAGAAATATTCAAGTCGTACTTAAAATATAGCATGTTATATGCAAAAAAATATATTTATTGTGAAAAAATGCATGTTTTCATTAAAACCACAAAATATGCAAAAATATGCAATTTTTATTTGATGTATTTAAATTCGTTACAACTTGAAACAAATTTCTGTCTTACTTGGCAACTTATTGGACTATTCAATAAAAATATGCAAATTCAATAAGTTCCGAGCCCTATTCATAAAGGTTCTAGAGATATAGTTGCATGTAAAAAAACTTTTTTTATTCCAATTCCCCTTATACACTACCTAGAGCAAAATGTACCAGTTGCCTTCTTATGTTAATATATACACGATTACAATATATAGCCCGTAAAATAGGGGAGGTAAATATATACAAATAAAAAATAAAATTATTTATAAAAATAAAGTAAAATAGTATAAAATTATAGAATCAAATTTTGATATTTGCAATTATATATGATATTGTATTTTGTAATAAAACAAATACATACACTGCTTATAACCAGTGTAAACGAAATTAAAAATATTACTAATTGCACATACTTAAACAAAAAAGCCAGAATTGAAGATTTTATAAATAAATAAAAAAATCAGAATATTAGTAGACTAGATTTTGTAAAATCTATTAGTAATTATTATGACAAAACATAATATTTTATCTAATTTTTTTAATATTTTTTTTTTTTTGATAAATTATAACATTGAGTGCCACATAATTATAAAATTTATTATTTTATTGACTATTGTATTAATATTATTTTGTTAGTAATTATTACAAGTATAATATGAATTTTTTTCTATAATTTTATGCTATTTTTTTGTTAACAAATTATTACATTGAATATGTCACTTATCATTATAATTTTATTATTTATTATGAATTTTTTTTTTGTATTATGTATACTATTTTTTGTTGTCAAATTATAAAATTGTATGCCACATAATTATAATATTTATTATTTTATTGACTAATATGGTCTTCATATTATTTTATTAGTTATTATTACAAAATACAATAATTTTCTATCATTTTATACTACCTATTTTACTTTATTTTGATAAATAATTTGTATTAAATAATTATATTAAATAATTATTATTTGTATATTTACCTCCCATATTATACGGGGCTATATATTGTACAGTAAAAATACCTATAATAAAAGTTGTAGAGAAGAACTTTTTTAACAATCGTAAGTAGCCTGATTTTTTATATTTTT
>NW_021760166.1:0-801 GCF_005508785.2 Acyrthosiphon pisum
GTACATCCTCCCCCTCTATTTGTACTTCTACTTTGTCCGATTTATTCATTTTTGGTTCCCTTTTAGTATTTCCTGAACAAAATCTATTTTTACGAATAGGTACCATTTCATAATATGGTTGCCTCAACGTGGTTAGTTTGCATTTATACGTTATATATATAAAAATTATTAACATTATTGAGAACACTATTAATCACAACGTTAAATAATTACGCGTATTGCTGACTTCTAGCTGTCCTGATTGTTTTAATATTTCACTATCCATTTCATTTTGTATATAATCTAGCAAATGTGCTATTTCATGAATTTTTTCTAATTTATGCGCATCTTGCTTAATTATTAATCTAGGTAGCTTTACATCTTTGATTTTATTAGGTATCGTATATATTATATTTCCCGATCCTATCTCAGGTATGAAATTTACGTAGTATTTAGATTTTATATCTTGTGTAGGACTTAATATTATATCATTTCCATATGCCCTACATTCCGGATTTATCGAAATTAATCCTTGATTTTTTATTTTCTGTATATACGGTTCGGTTTTATCTCGACACGTGATTGTTAATGTTTCGCCTTTTGTCGTATAATATATCCAAGTATTTGTATATTTTAATTTATAGAAAATGTCTTTCGTAAGTACTAGTACTCCCGCTTCGCATGTTTTCGGTAACACGTCCGGATTTTTAAATAACGATATTTCACATAGATTTCTACTACTTGAATGAACAACAGGTGAAAACTCAGACACATTGTGAATATTTCGGTTTCCTTACAACTTAATAGTTGCGTTTCCGTAAA
>NW_021760166.1:3349-4208 GCF_005508785.2 Acyrthosiphon pisum
TCTGTTGCTTTCCGTAGCATTGACCTCGACTGCTCTAATCGTCGTTACGTAAATAACATTTGGTTTTAATCTATTATTACTTCCGCTGACTGTATTAGCTACTGTATAAGCTTCTATGAAATAATCATACTTTCCTAAAGTCGCTCGTTCTATCGTTCCATCTAATTTTTCTACTTCTGCTATACAGGATTTTTCTAACAAATATTCATTTTTAGTACCTCTAATATACCCTTTTATATTTTCATATGGGGCATTACATATAAACCTTAATGTCCCTATATCACACCCATTATTCTGAAATTGTGGTACGGTTATCATATCATTTTGGTGTTTCGCTATTCCTACTATTTTCCCCGTATCAATGCTCGTGTCTATAAAATAAATTTTTGTTGTTGATATTCCCTCAGGCGCTGGCATATTGTCATCCAGTTTATCTGCTATTACACGTATCGCGGTCCATAATAGCAATCTATAATATATAATTTTATGTTAATTATTATTCCGAATGTTATCGCGTCCACATCCCACGTCGACTTTTATTATTATTTATTTTTATTACGTCTATAAATTATTACATACTAATATTATCTTATTATTTTATAAATATTTTTATTTATACATGTTTCAATTAATTTTTCGCGATGTATTTATTCACTTTCGTCGTTATTTTTATCGTCGTTTTCGTAATATTTTTTCACGTTATTTTTGTGTACCGTTACTTTTTTACGATTTCGCGATATAACTACATTTTCAGAATCTAATATTTCTAAAATTTCGTATGGTCCCCTCCAAAGTGGACTTAACTTATTTCTTTGAGTATGATCTTTAAGTAAAATCATATCGTTAACTTTTAATTCCT
>NW_021760167.1:0-802 GCF_005508785.2 Acyrthosiphon pisum
GTATTATAAAAAAAGTTGGGAATAAAATGTTTGTCAAATGGCTAGGTTTTGATTCGAGTCAAAATTCATGGATAACATCATCAGATATTTTAAAATAAAGATTTTTTATATGTTATACTTTTTATAGTAAAAAAAAAAAAAAAAAAATATAAAAGTTTTTTCAACAAGTCAAATTAATTATTTACCTAGGTATTCTCTTGGAATAATGTATATCATATTTAATTAAAAAAAAAAGATTGATTATTGTATACAAAAAATTTTTATTAAAAAAAATTATACTAATAGGTCTTGTAATATCATATCACAGGACAGGACAACCTGGCTCGGCACGCTAACGTAACAATGGACCAGTGGCAGCGAGCTTGGGTCACCAGTGACAAGGGAAGGTGGACTTTTGCATGGTTTCCAAACGTGCGGACAAGGCTGGAACGGAGGTGGTGCGTCATAGATTACTACACCGCCCAGCTGATGTCTGGACACGGAGACTTTAACGGCAAACTCCACCAGTTTACCCTGAGAGGTAGTGCAGATTGTCGATGCGGGTCACCAAACCAGACCGCCGAACATCTGCTGTATGCTTGCCCAATCGCTAAACACGAAAGGAAGGAACTCGAGGACGCCGTGCGTGCGACCGGTGCGGACTGGCCGTGCGTCCCCGAGTACATGACCAGATCCGAGGTCATGTTCCAGGCGGTGAAAAAGTTCGCGCACGCGACACTTAACCGTACTGATGGAGGGTGAGCCCGTTAGACGTGACCCGGCGTTAAAGTAAGATTCCGGCACGGGGTCCTGACAGCAAAGA
>NW_021760168.1:0-832 GCF_005508785.2 Acyrthosiphon pisum
TTTTTTTATAAGCATTTAAAGATCAAATTTTGACAACATTTATCAAATTTTAATTTGAAAAATTATTTTGTAGTTAAAAATTTATAAAATGTTCAATTTTTGTATCTAAGAATTGAAAATTTAAAACAAGATTCCACGTAAGTAATTAATTCTGTTACCAAAAAATCTAAAAAATACATTTACACAGTTTATTTTTATAGTCATTTTAAGTACAAATTTGGACGAAATTACATATTAAAAACCTAGGATAACTATTTTAGTTATTTTGTTGTGATTGTATAATATTATTCGTGGGTACTTGAAACTTCTAAAGTATACTATTATATATCTATGATAGTACCACGGTTTTTTGTTGATGTATAACGCGTTATAAGTACCTAATAGATATTATGATATGATTAATTTGGAATTTATTATAGGTACCTATTATAGGTCAATTTTTTTTAAATACTATAGACTATAATATAATATTATGTCTTACACCTAGACTGACATACCGTCTCCGCTCAGAATCGTTTTTCTTATACAATGATATTATATCATTGAATTCATATTTAATACCATCCATTATACAGTGACCCACTTGTAACCTACTGTACAGCAGAGCGAAATCCACTTACCCACCTTTTTTTTTAAATTCCCCTAAAATAAACCTTTTTGTGTACTCATTTTAAAAACGTTTAAAACAATTTGTGGAAACTTACCATTTAAAAGTTATTGCAATAATGGTTGTCAATATTACAGCATACAGCCTGTATAATACAGCTTAAATACACAACAATATGCGCTAATCATTAGTTTCATAAACTACAGTGTATACACAGTAATCATG
>NW_021760169.1:0-1066 GCF_005508785.2 Acyrthosiphon pisum
GGTACCCATAGGTAAATTAAGATTTATTGGTAATTTTAATTTAATTTGTGTTAAGTGTTTTGACAATTCGCTTGGCGTTAGTAAACTAGAGTGTATTACCCCCGCCCTAGCAGCTGTGATAATTGCACTGAGTGAACTGGTTTCAAAAGCGAATTGACTTAAAAGTGCCGTAAAAATATTATGAAATTTGTTTGATAATGTTAATGTTTCTATCGTGTGCGTATTATTGGCTAATATTTTAATTTTGTTTTTTAATAATTCTTGTGTATCGCTTAAATCCGTATAATATTTCTTTATTTCGGCGGCAGCACCGTCTATACCCTGTACTGAAGTTTTTACGACGGTAATTTGTGAACTAAGTATATGCATCATCCTTTCATTAGTTTTTTCTATTTCGCTAATTTGATTAGTGGTTTCTTTTGTACAATCGTCGTCGCATACCCCGAAAAGTGTTTTCATAGCTGAGCCTATTATATTTACTAGCCCTCTTTTTTGTTTCGTGTTATATTTCATTTCAGTTTCCGTAGTATATCTACCTATTGACTCATACATTTGTTCCCTTTGTACCGAAATTTCTTGAAACATTATTTTAAGTATATAATTAAATTTTGAACATAATTCGTATTCTGTGATTTTTTCATTACATTGGTTATTCATTGTGTTAATTTCATTGAGTAATTGATCATGCCTTTTATCGTAGTTTTCTAATGGGACATACGTAACCATTTGCCATTGCGCCCCTATAATCCTTACGTCTCCACAATTTTCATAGAAAACGCTTGTTTGATTCTCGAACTCTTCGATTGCGTATGGTAGTTGTCCCCGTGCCACCATAACTACCATTAACCTACATATAATAACGCGTGAAATTAGATTATATAGTGTTGTAATATTTTACTACACTGTCATACAACATCTGGTACAGTTTTGAATCTGTCTGTCTATTTAGTGTGTCGGCGGCTATTCATAAAAATGGGTCGAACACCCGCCAACTAGATGTAGTGCTGTCATAATATTATTATATCTTTATTAGTTTAAGAAAGAGGGAAGAAAAAAAAAATTTGTT
>NW_021760170.1:0-862 GCF_005508785.2 Acyrthosiphon pisum
ATTCACTCCATTTCTCACATAGCGGATTTTGTTATTTAGTTGTAATTAAAAAACGAATAACTGTAGATACATGACAATTTCACTGAATGTTCATATTTTCATTTCCTATACACGATACAATTTTGAAAATAATTTGACTTTTTTTGAGCTGTTTACGGACATTGTCAGTTTTCAATTTTTTTAGTTTTTTTTCTATAAATATCAATAAAAATTTATTTGTTGTGTAAAAAAGTATGAAAATGTAATGCAAGGCTCCTGATATATTGTTACAATAGCAGTTGAAAAATAATGAAATACATATGCACAATTTTTTTTATAAGCATTTAAAGTCTGAATTATGATAAAATTCAATAATTATTTTGTAATCAAAAATGTATAAAATGTTCAACATTTATAGCTAAGGATTAAAAATTTAAAACAAGGTTCCACGTAAATAGGTTATATATAAATTACTTTATTCACAATAATATCATCAAATATACTTAGTAATATCATAGGCTGTTTGACCGTTTTCGCTCAGAATCGTTATTCTAATACAATGATATATCATTGAATTCAAATTTAACACCATCCATTACAGTGACCCACTTATAACCTACTGTACAGCAGAGCGACATCCACTTACCCACCTTTTTAGTCTTATTTTTCTATTTTTAATTTCGGTTATACAACTTATACAGGCTGCAAAAGAAACGTTGATGTATGATAATGTTGTATAGTTGTGTACTTGTGTACAAAATAAAACCGATCTATTGTTCAATTTTTATTAGTAACTATTATTATAACAAAATGGTTTTATTTTTTTCTTTCCATATATATTTTAAAATGTTATCTTGGGCCCCCCCATTATGGGTTGGGGGGG
>NW_021760171.1:0-789 GCF_005508785.2 Acyrthosiphon pisum
TTTTTTGAGTAAAAAGTTTAAAATTTAATACAAGGCTCCTACTATATTTGTTACAATGACATTTGAAAAATATTAAAAATCCTTAGTCGCGGTTTTTATTTATAAGCATAAGTTCAAATCTTGACAAAATACGTAAAAATGACGTAAATTTGCAAATTATTTTGAGTTAGAAATTCATAAAAAATTTTCTTTTTAAATCTAAGATTTGAAAATGTAGTACAAAATTCCTCAAATGTTTGCCTATACCTTTATCAAAAAATATACAATTTTGAAAATAATTTGACTCTTTTTGGGCTGTTTACGGACATTATCAGTTTTCAATTTTTCTAATAAATTTTTTTAAAATTATTTTGTATAAATATCAATAAAATTGTATTTGTTGGGTAAAAAAGTGTGAACATTTAATATGATATTATATTTTTACAATAGCAGTTGAAAAATATTAAAAATACATAGGCACAATTTTTTTTATAAACATTTAAAGTTCAAACTTTGACAAAATGTATTAAATTTAAAATGTAATAATTATTTTGTAGTTTAAAATGTATAAAATGTTCAACTTTTATAGCTAAGGATTGAAAATTTAAAACAAGGTTCCACGTAAATAGGTAAATATATAAATTTCTTTATTCACAATAATATCATCAAATATATTTAGTAATTTCATAGGCTGACTGACCGTTTTCGCTCAGAACCGTTTTTCTTAGTATACTACCTAGTTACATTATAATACAAACAAAATTCAGTTCGACCTCGAGGAAGATAGCCATTATTAATTGACAAACATTT
>NW_021760172.1:0-993 GCF_005508785.2 Acyrthosiphon pisum
TTCAAATAAAATGATTTCCAACATATTATTTTTCAAAAGAATAGGTACGGTTCCGATGAAATATATTCCAACTTTGTATGCGCCTCCCCCATCCAGTCCTATGTTTTATTATCTCGATTAATACGATTTTATATTAATACGGACCCACGTGTAGGATATAATATATATCTATAATATACTCGAAAATGTTGTCCTGATTCATACAGTCCTGGCAATATTTTCCTAATTGATACCGTTCCTGAAAAATACGGTTCTGCGTTATTATTTTACTGTTTTATATTTTCCTTAGTTAATATAATGTTTAGAAAAATATTATTCCTTTATTATACCATTCTTTTGAAATATATATAGCCCCGGCCTTAAGTATCATAGATTTGACTCCACCTCAACTCAGTAGGTATAGGCAGGTAGGTTAGGCGGCAGTGTGAATGACCCGGGGGTCGTAGGTTCGATCCCGCCAAGATCAGAATTAAATTGCGGCGGCCATGTTAGAACGAATTTTTTTCTGTGTTTTTTGTTCGTTATTTCAACCATTTCTAACCGTCTCAACACCGAATTTGCACTTTAGTGGAACGGTCAACAAATAGGTTGTACAACCATCTCAACACCGAATTTGCACTTTAGTGGAACGGTCAATAAATGAACCTTACAACCGTCCCATCACTGAATTCGCACTCTGGTGGAACTCGGTGCACCCCATGTTAAATCCGGTATGCATTTCACTGATTAGACTGTGTTTGGAACGAGATTTGAACGCAGTGCAGCACCGCATTTTTATATATGATTGTAAACCGTGTATGAACCTATAAACCTATAAATTGTTACTCGGGGTACAACTCTTATCATGCGCAATTTATATCACCGCTAGTTTAGTGATAAATATGCGACGAGTACTGACACGCAGAAATCAGTTACCTTGCGACTCGTCTTTATGATGTCTTCAACACGTATTACATGTTTATAATAAGTATATCATAGCATATTATCTAAGTG
>NW_021760173.1:0-859 GCF_005508785.2 Acyrthosiphon pisum
ATTTTCATGTATCTGCAGTTATTCGTTTTTGAATTACAACAAAATAAGGAAATCGCTACATGAGAAATCGAGTGAATATCCAATGTTGTAAAAATTTGAATTTCAAACGATCATAAAAATTTAATTTGACTTTCTTATAGATATTTTTTGTTTGATAAAGGTAGATAATCTTATAAGGAATCTTGTATTACATTTTCATATCTTAGATTTAAAAAGAAAATTTTTATGAATTTCTAACTCGAAATAATTTGCAAATTTTCGTGATTTTTCCATATTTTGTAATTTTTTGAACTTTAAATGCTTATAAAAAAAAACTGTGACTAACGATTTTTAATATTTTTCATCTGCCTTTGAAACAATATACTAGGAGCCTTCTATTAAATTTTCAAGCTTTTTTATCCAACAAATAAAATTTTATTGATATTTTTAGAAAAAAAACTAAAAAAAAATGGAAAATGAAAATGTCCGTAAAGAGCTCAAAATAAATCAAAATATTTTGAAAATGTTATGGTGTATAGAAAATGCTAAGATAAACATTCAGTCAAAGTTTCATATATCTACGGTTATTTTTTTTAAAGTTACACCAAAAACCAAAATCGATTTTCTCGAAAACAGATTTTGCGTAAAAATTCCCGTTTTTCCTTAATTTTTCTTTTGTTTTTCACGGCGCTTTTGAAAACTATTGGAAAAATTTTACTTTTGACCCCCCAAAGTACCAACTAGATTCACTTTCCTATCAGAAAAGGTACTGTTGAAGAAAATCCAGCACTTTTACTGTCCTAAAACGTGATGACGACCCAAAATAAAAAAATAAAAAAAAATAAAAAAAAAATAAAAAAACCCCCTTCATTGTAAAATC
>NW_021760174.1:0-804 GCF_005508785.2 Acyrthosiphon pisum
TATCCACCCCTGCTATCATAGATATATAATAGTATACTTTAGAAGTTTCAAGTACCCACGAATAATATTATACAAGGCTCCTGATCAGTGGCGTGCCCAAGGGGGGGGAGGTTAGGGGTTATATCCCCCCCATTGGATTTTTTTTGTTAACTTCAACTTATTAGATATTACCATGGACGTATACAAACATTTATATATGGATATGGATATTACTTTTAAAATTATCAGTAATAAGTTATTGCTTACAAATTATTTCCCATTGGCTATTATAAACATTCACTATACGGATTATACTGATTATAGATGGATCATGCTAATCACGTATACTAAAAATATAAGGTCTATGGGTAAATCAGTGGTTACCAATCACTAATCAGATATAAATTATCAGCTACTTCAATGGCCAGTTCTTATCTCTCAGTAGATCATAATATAATTGTGATATTCTATTAATAGCTAATACTCTATTATTGTTACTTTGTGATAATACCAATTGCAGTGATAGTATACACTATACCTACATACAACATACAACATACTTACAAACATTTTTATTTATTCTATTTTTTAAGTATTTGACATTTAACAATTTTACGTTCTTTTATTTATAATGGCAAAACGTGATGGATCGATTATGTCATTTTTGTCAAAGAAACCTAAAGCTGATCAGAAAGTAAGTTGGTATTGAAATATTAAGAATGTAAATAATATTATGAAAAAAATAAGTTTATAAAGTATTATACAATTATGTAGTTTAATTTTATATTATGTAATTTAAATAATCAATGTAATTATTATTGTTTT
>NW_021760175.1:0-1213 GCF_005508785.2 Acyrthosiphon pisum
CGTAGTTTCCTAATCAGATTATAAGTTTCGGGAGCCCTGAGTGAATCATCAATAATGAAAGAATTTTCTGGAGTAACAATAGAATCATTTTCAAATTCTTTTCTTAGTTGTTCAGCTTTTAGTTTCCCAATCAGATTATAAGTTTCTGGAGCCGTAACTGAATAAGAAAAGACAGAAGTTTCTTCATTTAAAAAAGAATTAGAAAAGGGAAAGGAAGGAATTGAATTTGCTTCTGTCTCCAAATGAGGCATAATGCCAACATTCATTGGTAATTCAGTAATGCTATTTTTTAGCTCTCTCATTGCATCATTTATTGGTTCTTGATCAACATTATCTTCATACATTTTGCCAATTTCTTCAAATTTTTTCCCTGGATTATTTAGTTCATAATATGACATTTTCTTAATCTCATTATAATCATTTTGAATAAGATCGTTGTCTAGATCATAAGAGAGAATGGAAAGAGTTGAACTTTCTTCTGTCTCCAAATGAGGCATAATGCCAACATTCGCTGGTAATTCAGTAATGGTATTTTTTAGATCTCCTCTCATTACATCATTTATTGGTTCTTTATCGACATTATCTATTAACATATTGTCAATATCTTCAAAAACTGCTGGCGTAAATGTATCCTTAGTAAATGCATCTCGATTTAAAGGCCAAATCCCAGTTATAGCGAATCCGTTAATAATATTTTGAGGTGTAGCAGCACTAACTAATGCACTTGTACTAGATGACACTAAAGGCACATCATATGTTCTTAATTTTATCCCTTGATTATTTTCAATCCAGGCCGATATATTTTGGTTCAAAAATGTATTAAATGGTCTATACACGGATCTTTTCAATGGCTGGAGTTTACGAAAACCGTGAGGTGGAAATGATAATAATAAAATGCCAGCTTTCTTGCAAAAATCAATCACTGGCAAACATATGTGGGTTTTATGGTTGTCAAGTAGAATAAGAACTTTTTTATCAACTGAAGGTCTGACATATTTGGCAAATTTCTTCATAATTTTTAAGAACTCAACGCCTTGCATAAACTTTGAATTATTGGCGAGCCTTAGAAAATATATGCATGGGAGGAATAAGGTGCCCGCAGCATTTATAGCTAAGTACATGTTAACTGTACTATCTTTGCCACTAATGATCGCTTTATTATGTTTATAACCTCGAGATGCTACTATTTTTCCTGTTTTTTAGGACAAATGTA
>NW_021760176.1:0-1207 GCF_005508785.2 Acyrthosiphon pisum
GTGAGTCCCCTGCAGTCATACGCGGTGCGACCGACCTGCAGTCGATAATAAACTATTGTTTCTGTTACGTAAACGATATATTATTTTTATTTATTATTTCCTAAAAATATACTATAAACAGTAATCAGGGTATCATTCTTAAATACATGATATTTTACTTGTTGTGCTAACGTGTACAATCGTACGGATTAATTTATAATAATAATAAAAAAAAGCATAAATATTACAAAAAAATCGTAGTCACACATTTTACTTTCGTAGGCCCCAAAAAGTTTGTAGGCCCTAGGCACAGTGCCTAATACGGCCCTGGTTGGAGGGTCTGGGGAAATGCCCCATGGGTCATAGGTAATTTTTGTTTTTTAGGAAAACAAATTCTTTACAAACGAATAAAATATATTTACAAACCTTTACAAACGAAGTACAATCGAATGGTATAAACGGAATTTCGAAATTCAAAAATTCAAAAATTCGGGGCATTTCCTCAGTCCCCCCCCCCACACCATAGGTAATTGTTATGTTTTAGGAAAACGAATTCTTTACAAACGCTAAAAATATCTTTACAAACCTTTATAAATGACTTACAAACATATGGAATGTAATGATATGCTCACAGATCATTTTACAAAAAATGCTTTCAAATAATAAATAACGGCCAGACTGTCGCACGTAGAAATCGGTCACATGTTATAAAACAATAAATTATCAATAACAAAAAGAGACGAGTACGGTTTAAGCAAGCGTAGCACATTTATAATGGTAAGAGCGAAGAGTGTTACTTTCTTATATAAAAGGAAGGGTAAAGGGGGTATCTACAGCCGAAGGACGCCCTATAGTTTCGAGGCTCGCGATAACCCTTTGAAAAAGCCGCCTAACACTCTCTGGTCAGCATAGCCGTATATCGTACCTCTCAGTAGTGCATGAGCACCAGACGGCAACTTTTCTACACCGAATTCTACGAGCGGCAACTGGACTCCTTGTGTTGAGCAATAATCAGTGCGTGTTCGTTATTTCGAGTTGTTTAATTTTAAATATTATTTCGTGTCACCTAAAACTGATACAGCATAGCCCAGGGACGGCTGCGAGTCAGGTAATACTTTTGGTATAATAATTTGTGTTGATCGCTGGTATCACGCAGTAAAATCATTTGCTTACAACCTTACTGTACGGTGTATTTGATCATATTCTCGAATCACGACCTCGAGAGCCC
>NW_021760177.1:0-1173 GCF_005508785.2 Acyrthosiphon pisum
ACTCATGCCTAACTAAATTTCTGAAGTCTGAACTAGGTATATGTTACCGCTTTCTAATTCACATCTACACATCTTGGTCTTCTAAGATCTGCACTATTAAAATTGGCTCCCTACTTCTTCACAATCAGACAATAGTACTATAGTAGTATGGTATAGTCTACAAAATAAAGAAATACATTTATTAGGGTTTTACTTATGTTTATCATAAAGTTACTTTGAATGTCCAAAAATTAATGAACCCAATTTCCATAAATCATGTCTAACTAAATTTCTGAAGTCTGAACTATGTATATGTTGCCACTTTCCAATTCACATCTACATATCCTGATCTTCAAAGATCTGCACTATTAAAATTGGCTACCTACCTACTTCTTCACAGTTGGACAATGATAGTATGGTATATCCTACAAAATAAAAAAACACAATATAGATAATAATATTAAGATTTAAAAATAATTTAAAAGAAAAATACAATACTTTAAAACCAAGAGAAGCATGATTAATTCTTAATACTTCAACTAAAAAAGAAAAATGTCTAAAGTGCCTTCCTCCTTTTTCATACGGACTGAGGACCGTCAATGGTGGAGTTAACACTAAGATTAAAATTGTTAATAAATATAATTAACTCAAGATAAGCTAAGTTAAGTGAACACAAGATTGTTTTAAGTCAAAAGTTGAATGTAAACGTTTACAAAGGTACAACTTAACTTAATTTAATAACCAAAACTTAATAACCAGTCGAAAAGAGATATAAGATTAGTATTGGGTGATTTTAATGCGAAGATAGTACGTGAAGAAGTCTACAGATCGACTATTGGAAGCCATAGCCTACATACAAACACAAATGATAACGGTATCAAACTAATTGACTTTGCTTTAGGAAAATAAATGGTGGATAAAAGTACAATGTTTCCACGAAAAGACATACATAAATATACATGGATCTCGCCGAATGGGAGACATAAAAACCAAATTGACCACGTTCTAATAAATGATAGATTCAAAAATAGTATTCTGAATATAAGAACTTTACGGGGAGCTGATATGGACTCGGACCACTTACTGGTTGGTATATGGATGAGAGTAAAAATTAAGAAATATAAGAAATGCAATCTAATGAGAGAGGACGAACTGATATAGTTAAGTTAACGGATAAACAAATATGTAAGAATA
>NW_021760177.1:3148-4138 GCF_005508785.2 Acyrthosiphon pisum
GACATGCTAAGCGGTGAATGGAGAATAAAGGAAAAATGATGAGCTAGAAACACTCTTCCATAAACCCAGTATACTCGAAACAATAAAGAACAAAAGATTGGCATGGGCTGGCATGCTTGGCTAGCCAAAACCCACTCATACGCATGGTATTAGAAGAAAACCCTACTCGAAAAAGACCACTGGGAAGACCACGTCTGAGGTGGGAAGACGTAGTTGGAAATGATGTGAAAGAGTTAGGAGGGGGATTAGACTGGAGAATACAGGCAGCAATAGAGAAAATTGGAGGCAAGGATGTATGTCGGGATGGTCCTAGTGGCCGAATTTACCGAAGAAGTATAGTATTTTTATAAATAATAGTTTGTTTCTTACAGTCTTAACAATAATTTAATTTTTCATTCTTCGCAATCATAATTCATTTCAAAAATGATAAAATTATTATTAAAATTAATCATTATTCAGTAGTGTAATTTCATCCATCCGAAACTGGTAATGACAAAATATATGTATGAACTGAAGAAAACATAATTGAGTAGTCCATGTTATACATTGATATCCTATTTAATCTGGAACTTGGAAACCCTCTTTTGCTGACTATGAGAAACAAAAAAATACATTTAATTGTAATTCTTGTAAACATAAATTTTTAAGTAACTGTAACATAACTAAGTGTTATTTATTTATTATGATAACGCTTTGGAGGGTAAACAGTTAGTTAACTAACATAGTCAACATATGTGTGTAGTTATGTTATTGTATTATGTGCAAATTTGAGGTGATTTCTGATCTATATAATATATAGACTTTAACAAATACTGGATGAAACTTTGAGATGTGATTTTTAATAAATGGATGTTATAATAAGCTATTAAATGTTTATTAAAATACAACTTGTAACAGGTGTCGGGTTCTAGGTAATATGCTTAAATAATAATATCAGTTCAAGTTCAGATGTATAATTCGGAGGCAATTTATTAACAAAGATTTTAGGTA
>NW_021760178.1:0-1084 GCF_005508785.2 Acyrthosiphon pisum
CAAACTAATGTCCAAAATAATTTTTATTAAAATTTGGAGTGGATTTAAATTGTTTTGTCAAAGATAAACCTAATGAATACCTAGGTAGTAACTTTACATTTTTTAATATAAAAATATTTTTCATCCTATTTATGGTTTTGACTAGTAATGTTTAACCTTTTTGACTCGCGATCCACTGTTTTTGTAACAATATTCTCACGACTCGTGTCACCTTTGTAGGCCATAAAAGAAAAAAGACTAAGCTGCTAGTTTTGCGTAATTTCCCGTGCATAAAGTGCCCAAAACATTTCCAAAAAAGTTTCATTGAATATTTGTTTAAGTTTGAAATCACAAGTAAGCTCAATTTATTGATTTTAGTAGACATTTTAACTATCACTGTACATAACTAACTGTAAAATATGGTTCTTCGATTCATTCATAACTTATTCGAATCCATAATTTATAATTTTATAATAGACTTATTTTTTTTAAAACAAAAAAGATTTGTCATGACCAATTTTTATAGATTACGCGACCCAAGATTTGGTAGAGACTGCACCGATTGAATACCACTGGCTTAGATTTCCTAATACCTTGCTAATTTTTTTATTATTGTTTGTTTGTATTTATGTCTAGTTAAGTAGTTCGCAGATATTATGTACCTACAATAAACTATTGTATTATAAAATATCTGCAAAAAAAAATAAGTTATAAATTATGAATTCGGATAAGTTATGAATGAATTGAACAATATACACGGGATATTACGCAAAGCTAAAGTTTTTTTTTCTTTCATGGCTTACAAAGGTGACACGAGTCGTGAAAATATTGTTACAAAAACAGTGGATCGCGAGTCAAAAAGGTCAAACACTACTAGTCAAAACCATAAATAGGATGAAAAATATTTTTATATTATAAAATGTAGAATTCATTAGGTTTATCTTTGACAACAACTTAGATACATTCCTAATTTTAATAAAAATTGATTTGGGCATTTGTTTGTAAATATCTGCGAACTAGTGTTCACAATTCACATACGTATGCTCTATAGCACAAATAATTATTAAGATATTATCACTGATAATTATAAATCTTTTATTTCTTA
>NW_021760179.1:0-1485 GCF_005508785.2 Acyrthosiphon pisum
AAATTTAAATAACGATATATTATATATATATATATATATATATATATACTTTCACGCGATCCACTTTTTTCAGTCTTATCTAATACTGCTACACCATCAACATCTTTAAAAGTGATATCATATTATGTAAAATATTAAACACTAAATTATACATAAATATATAATTCTTTCTTACTTGTAGTTGCTGCTGTACTTGTAACTGGCTGTGCGTTACTGTTTAACAAACCTAAAATGGAACGATAATATATTATTTAAAATGCGCTATATTTCTTATATACTACAACCATGTACATGTGTTTGTATAAGCTAAACCCCTTAAAACGCTCACCATGTCTTTATTATATGACACTATTATTCGAATAACGTTTATTAAATAAATTGATAAAAGATTATCACCCGGTACTGCTCGCAACATGTAAACAAAAGAGAAAACTGTCGTGTCATGTTGATCGAATCCGTGATACTGAGTACCTAACCGTCGTGTACTTGGCTTATCGTTGTAGATAAAAAAAAATTATTCCCGCCGATAAATTTACTCACCATGAATACTTTTCTCGTGTCGTCTGAGAGCATCCTTTCTGCTAAAAACAGTGTTGCATATAATACACTTAAAAGCTTCAATGGTATTATTATGACACTTTAAATGTCTGTTTAAAGAGTCATTCCTCGAGAAAGTACAATTACACTGATCGCACTTAAACATTTTTAATATGCACAAAATAGAAGTAACCTGTGACACAAATGACTGACGGATCGTTACTAACGCATCTGATAATGGTCGAGACAAATAATAATTTTTTTATACACGTTTCAAAGATTTTTGCTTAAATGCATTTTCTTTTTTCTCTTAAACATAATATTGCGTGTGTGTGTGTGTGTGTGTGTGTGTGTGTGTGCGTGTGTGTGAGATTTTATATAGTGTTATAAATATTATGGGTGACATATGTTTTGAAAAAAATGCTTATTGCTGTTTTAATTTTTCACGAAACATAATATTTATGATAAATCTCAGTGCACTGTTAGTTTGTCAGTTGATGTGAAATATTATTTAAAAAATGTCAGACAACAACGATAGTCAGGTATCTGATATAAACACACCTGACATTTCGTCAGGCTTTATTGACTTTTTAGATAATGGCGAGTTTGATCAAATGGTAAGTTTAATTAAGTATAATATA
Source organism: Acyrthosiphon pisum (assembly GCF_005508785.2). Classification (NCBI taxonomy): domain Eukaryota; kingdom Metazoa; phylum Arthropoda; class Insecta; order Hemiptera; family Aphididae; genus Acyrthosiphon; species Acyrthosiphon pisum. The sequence continues at coordinate 1,179 of NW_021760179.1, forward strand.
TTATTTGCATATAATTAAAAATAATACATTTTGTAGCTATCAAATACACCGAGACGGGTCTATTATAGCAATTTATTAAGCCCAGAGGAAACAGTTGACGAAGTTAGTATGATATAATATTGTTTAATAATGTAGCACTTACCTTAATGACGTTATGTGTTGTTATAGACTATAAAAGATATTGAGCATAATCTGAGGATATAACCATCAAAGGAAACCAAATGATGTGGACTTTTGGGGAGGTGAAGAACTGACAAACTATGTCTTGAAGCACTGGAAACATTTGTCTGGGGTGAAGATTACCGCC
>NW_021760180.1:0-609 GCF_005508785.2 Acyrthosiphon pisum
AAAAAAAATTACGCTACTTAAACGTATGACAAAAATATTGTGGAAAAAATATTTTGAAAAAAGTTATTACATTCTAAGCCAATAACTTTTATTGTATTTGTGTTATCTAAAATATAGGCTTGTTTTATAAATTATAATAATTCATTATAAACAAGGAAACAATAAAAACACTCTCACATTCATGGGCAGTCTTCTATCCTGTCAAAGATAAAGAGAAATATCGTTATCCTGTTTTCTAAGTTATTTTGTTGAATATTATTAGGTATGATCAATGTTACACAAATAATTAAAAACAACACAACTGTGACCTGTTCTATACAACATAAAATACCTACCTAAGCTAAAGATTATTTGTTAAACTGTTATAGCAGGTAATGTTGAAACCGTAGACCTATAAACTAAGTTTTTATTAACTTAGTTTATAGGTCTATGGTTGGAACATAATAGTGAATTAGTGAAGTACTCACTATTAATCACTTATTATGTTTCTCAATATACTCTAAGGTACAACTTTTTTGTATTTATTGATAATTTTTACTTCAAAATAATCAAAACATCATAGATTAAGTATTTTATATTTTGGGGGTGCACATTTTAAAACTTGGGGGG
>NW_021760181.1:0-1071 GCF_005508785.2 Acyrthosiphon pisum
TCTGAAACACAGCTAGTCGGTACGATCGCCCGGTTTAACGCGCAACGAATACCGCACGCACATACGATTGCAAAGACCGGCGACTTTCGCAGACCTCCGCCGGATCGCTGGCGTCCTGGAATACACACCGGACGAACCAGCGACACAGCCACAGCCGAAACCGGCATCAAAAAAATTTCCCCAAACCCGCTCACCACAACCAACACACCAAACGCGGACACGGGACGGTACGGTAGGCAAATCACAACCACCCAACCCGTGCAGGTACTGTGGAGGCCCTCACTGGAACAGTGACTGCCCCGGGAACACACCGCGTTCGGGAAACGGGAAATGAGTCGACGGACAGTTGTCCACGCCGCCGCCTCACACACACAACCACACACACACACACACACAACCACGCCATCACACACAACCACGCGATCACACACAACGTTCGGCAATACAGACGGGGATATAAGCATCAAACGCGCATCGATAAACTCGGCGTCCTCACATATATCACCTGTCCCAAACACAAAAATTACGTTAAGTAGCAGGTCATCATCACCACACACAACGACCCCTACAACGAAATCAACAGGTACACATACAGTACACACCCATAGCACAGAGGCAACCGAAACGGATGCTCTGGTAATGGCGGTGCAAACCGCTCCCCAGAACACCGATATCGCGGTTAAGAACCAGTTACCCAGCTATAAATCACCAACGTCGAATAACGCTAAACGTGTATGCCCCGACAAAATTCCGACCCCCGCGGTCGAACTCGAATTTAGGTCAGGCCCCGTAACAGCCCTCCTCGACTCCCAAGCACAAAAATCGTATGTAAGCCCGAACATAGCATTTAAATATGGCACACCCCCACACGGACAACCCACTCAGGTACGAATGGCGGACGGACATACCACTATGACAAGTGGTACCTCCACATTCGTAGCCAGAATCGGAGACCTCACGGTCACCTTCAACGCAGCCATTCTGGACAACTTATACTGCGACATGCTCCTAGGTCACGACTTTCTCGTACAACACGAAGTCACCTGGGACTACACAACGAGCTCTATTCAT
>NW_021760182.1:0-995 GCF_005508785.2 Acyrthosiphon pisum
TTAAAAAAAATGACCGTAGATACATGAAATTTTCACTGGTTGTTTATATTTCCATTTTATATACCTGATACAATTTTCAAAATATTTTGATTTGTATTGAGCTGTTTACGGACAATTTCAGTTTCCAATTTAATTAGTTTTTTTTTCTATGAATGTCAATAAAACTTTATTTGTTGAGTAAAAATACTTGAAAATTTAATACAAGGCTCCTACTATATTGTTACAATGACATTTGAATAATATTAAAAATCCTTAGTAACAGTTTTTTTTTATTAGCATTTAAAGTTCAAAAATTGACAAAATATGTAAAAATCACGAAAATTAGCAAATTATTTTGAGTTAATAATTCGTAAAAATTTTTCTTTTTAGAACTACGATTTTAAAATGTAATACAAGATTCCTTATAGGATAATCTATCTTTACCAAAAAAAAAAAATGTCTATAAGAAACTCAAATTAAATTTTTATGAGCGTTTGAAATTCATATTTTTACAACATTTGATATTTGCTCGATTTCTCATGTGACAAAATTCTTATTTTATTGTAATTAAAAAACAAATGACTGTAGATATTTGAAAATTTCACTGAATGTTTATATTAACATTTTCTATATACGATAAAATTTTGAAAATAATTTGACTCTTTTTGAGCTGTGTACAGACATTGTAAGTTTTCAATTTTTTTAGTTTTTTTTCTATAAATATCAATAAAGTTTTATCTGTTGGGCCAAAAAGTGTAAAAATTTAATACAAAGCTCCTGATATATTGTTACAATATCACTTGAAAAATATTAAAAATACATAGGCAAAATTTTTTTTTTATAAGCATTTGAAGTTAAAATGTTGACAAAATTTATCAAATTTAAAATTAAATAATTATTTTATAGTTAAAAATTTATAAAATGTTCAACTTTTATATCTAAGGATTGAAAATTTAAAACAAGATTCCACGTAAATATTTAATTCTGTTGCCAAAAATTCTAAGAAATACATAAGC
>NW_021760183.1:0-1354 GCF_005508785.2 Acyrthosiphon pisum
GAGAAGGGGAACAGGATTACAACTAGGGTTTGAATAAACCTTTGGTTGTTGGGTATAGCCTGTAGCACATCCGTGTCTAACGATATTTCTATCGTCCGACTTGCATTACACCGCACTCAGTGGGGACGAAGGAGCCCTGAGCTGTGTCCACGGCCTATGCTGTTGCATGCCAGATTGTAGTGTGTGGATTTTGCGTTGTGCCCTTTGCGATTGATGGTGTTTAAATGCATATTAGAACACATTCAAAAATATGTTCTTATAGTTCAGAATCTGGGGGTTCTGAATATACCAAAATGTTGGTTTTAAGTTGTAGGGTTTTTGTGTTATCGAATTTCTAGTCGGGGGCGGCAGACCGTCGGAGAATATGTGGTGCATCCACGCTATCTAGAGTGTGTCGGAGCGGGTGTTGTTGTGGTTCCGCGGCGGTTGCCGGTTACGCGGTAGGCGAGAACGCATGGTGGTGGTATGGCGGACCGGTTGGGAACGAGCAACGAGAGTGCGCCACCTAAATGGGCACTCCGTTTTATCCCGTTACAGAATCTAGTCGGTACTTGGGGGATCAAAATATGATTTTTGGCGTTATTCTCAAACAAATGACAGTAGATACATGACATTTTTTTTAACATTTATATTGGCATTCGCTATACACCATAAAATATTCAAAATATTTTGCCTTGTTTTAAACTGTTTACGGAAATTATCATTTTAGATTCTGAGTGGAACGATGAATGTTGATTTTACAATGATGTGTTTTTTTTTTTTTTGTGTCTGTCATCACCTTTTAGTACAGTAAAAGTGCTACGATTTTCTTCAACAGTATCTTTTCTGATAGGAAAAAAAATCTAGTTGGTACTTTGGGGTCAAAAGTAAAATTTTTCCAGTAGTTTTTAAAAGCACCGTGAAAAACAAAAGAAAAATTAAGGAAAAACGGGAATTTTTACGCAAAATCTGTTTTCGAGAAAATTGATTTTGGTTTTTTGTGTAACTTTAAAACGAATGACTGTAGATACATGAAATTTTCATTGGTTGTTTATATTTCTATTTTCTATACATGATAAAATGTTCAAAATAAAGTAATTATATTTATTTATTCAAATTGTATCAATTGCATTGGACTTTCGCTATCTAAATTTTGCAATCCATTATAAATAAGATTAAATTTAGTTTTTGAATTTTGATTATATAATGACATTAATTGTTCTTTTGTAAACACCTCTGAAAATTTATTTGGGAAAAATAATTGAAATTTTTTATCTAATATAACAACTATTGCCTTACCGTACATTGCATCAATATATTTGAAATGAGTAACCTCATAATTTTTTCCTTTTTCTAAATCACATACATTTATTAA
>NW_021760184.1:0-657 GCF_005508785.2 Acyrthosiphon pisum
ATTTCCTGTAAAAAAAAATTATAAAATTTTTGAATGGGTGGTGCTGAAGAGACGTTCGTACTTTATATACTATGGAGTATATTAACATAGATATTAGCTACATAATATTATAACGTAAAAAACATATTATATATAATATAAAGGTATAAATAAATAATACATTTGTTTTAAAGAATAAAAAGTTTCAAAAAAAATTATTAACAGGGTAAACAATTGAACATGGGTGAGTACTTATTAATGAAAATTGAAAATAATTGACATGCACCATTGAGTCAAAAGGATCGATGAACAAATTTTTTTTTTGCTGGTTACAAATGATTACAAATGATATTACATAATCTCCACTAGGTTTCAAGTACCTACAAGTCGAACTTCTGTAATGGCGGGCTGTGGTGACGTCACCGTGGCCCCGCCACATGGAAACTTCGTTTTGAGCCGAAGTGGGTGGGTTACAAATTTTTTTTTGGTGGTTACAAATGTTTACAAATGATATTACATAATTTGACATTAATTTCCATTTATAAATCGTAAGTGGCGGGGCCAGGGTAACTAACCTAGCACGAAGTAGGTTAATAAAAAATACAGAAGTGAATACACGATATTACGATAAAAAGGTAAAATGGAGGAATTAAAAATTATCGATATGATTTTACTTAA
>NW_021760185.1:0-498 GCF_005508785.2 Acyrthosiphon pisum
ATGATATAATATCACTGTATAAGAAAAATGATTCTGAGCGGAGACGGTTTGTCAGTCTAGGTATTAGACATATCTATTATAGGTATACTTATCTATGGTATTAAAAAAAAATTGACCTATAATAGGTATCAATAATAAATTCCAAATTAATCATATCACAATATCCATTAGGTAACGCGTTATACATCAACAACGAACCGTGGTACTATCATAGTTACATAATAGTATACTTTAGAAGTTTCAAGTACCCATAAATAATATTATACAATCACAACAAAATAACTAAAATAGTTACTCCAGGTTTTTTAATATGTAATTTCGTCCAAATTTGAACTTAAAATGACTATAAAAATAAGCTGTGCTTATGTATTTCTTAGAATTTTTGGTAACAGAATTAAATATTTACGCGGAATATTTTAAATTTTCAATCCTTAGATAAAAAAAGTTATATAAAGTTATATAAATTTAGTTATATCTAGTTTATACATTTTTAACTAC
>NW_021760186.1:0-972 GCF_005508785.2 Acyrthosiphon pisum
AGCGAGTATCAAATATTGTAAAAAATATGAATTTTCAAACGCTCATAAAAATTTAACTTGACTTTCTTGTAGACATTTTTTTTTTGATATAGGTAGACAATATTATGTGGAATCTTGTAACACATTTTAAAATCTTGGATTTAAAAAAAAAAATTTCAAGAATTCTTAACTCGAAATAATTTGCTAATTTTCGTGATTTTTACATATTTTCTCAATTTTTGAACTTTAAATGCTAATAAAAAAAAACTGTGACTAAGGATTTTTAATATTTTTCAAATGTCATTGTAACAATATAGTAGGAGCCTTGTATTAAATTTTCAAGTATTTTTACTCAACAAATAATGTTTTATTGACATTCATAGAAAAAAAACTAATTAAATTGGAAACTGGAATTGTCCGTAAACATCTCAAAACAAATCAAAATATTTTGAAAATTGTCTCATGTATAGAAAATGGAAATTACTAAACTACCAGTGAAAATTGCATGTATCTTCGGTTATTTGTTTTAAAGTTACACCAAAAACCAAAATCAATTTTCTCGAAAACAGATTTTGCGTAAAAATTCCCGTTTTTCCTTAATTTTTCTTTTGTTTTTCACGGTGCTTTTGAAAACTATTGGAAAAATTTTACTTTTGACCCCCCAAAGTACCAACTAGATTCACTTTCCTATCAGAAAAGGTACTGTTGAAGAAAATCCAAGCACTTTTACTGTCCTAAAAGGTGATGACAGACACAAAAAAAATTATAAATTAAACAATTAAAAAAAAAACACACATCATTGTAAAATCAATACATTCATCGTTCCACTCGGAATCTAAAATTGAAAAGATCTCATGGTCATAAATTACTGTAACTTTTTTTTTTTGTTAAGATAGAACAATTTGTGGGAATCTTCTATAAAATGTCCCATGTTAGCTATGGAAAGAAAACTTTATGAATTCCAACTGAAAATATTAATTTACAAATTTGAAA
>NW_021760187.1:0-7172 GCF_005508785.2 Acyrthosiphon pisum
CGTTATTTGCGCCTATGACTTCAATACATTTTAGGTTCACTGTATACACATTTGCTTTCAACTACAAAGCTGTACTAATATATAGGCTANATTTTATCTCAACGTCTATAATCGAAACTCACGGGCAACGCCACGCGGGATGGCTAAAATTAAAATATTTATAATATGATTTTGCTTCCTAATTAATCACAATTTTTTTCCCAGGCAGCGCCGGGTTATTCAGCTAGTTATACATATTTACATTAAATATTGTAAAATCAAAACATTCATCGCTTCGCTCAGAATCTATAAACTGAATTTTTGTACATATCTATTTAAAAAAATGTTTAACTAATTTTATACTATTCATAGATAGGTATTTAAAATTTTCGAATTTTTTTCATTAATGTCGTCATGAACTATTGATCTTAAAATTTAAAAAAAAAATCCCTGTAATCAATGCTTATAGCAATTTATAAATACTTAAAATACGTAAACAATATTATTTTTTTTATGATAGTTTATTGCTAAAATTACGAAAATAGTTTGTAGTTAAAAATGTATGAAAGGTTCAATATTAATTTCTAAAGACTTGATAATTAAATACAAAGTTCTTCATGAGTATTTTTTATTACAGAAACATATAAGAATTTCAAAAATACATCATAATCATGCACAATTTTTTTTATAGACATTTCAAGATCTAATTTTGAAATTGTATATTTAAAGAAAATTAGCGATTTTAGTTATTACAAAAAATATTATTATTGAAACTTAAAACTTTTTACCACTTTACGTAGTAGGTACGTGCACACTAGTACTACAATATATTTTTATATTCGGTCCGTTCAGAATTTGAAAACTTGAATTTATTATCTTTCATACATAATATTATTCACCATTATAAGTTTATCTATATTATTTTACCATGTATAGGCACAGTTAAAACACAATTTTAAATTGCCTTAAAAACTTAAAATTAATTATTTATAATTATGTATATTTTTTAAGCTATATTTAATAACACATCTATACGGAATACATAAATTTGAAGTCTATGCACGTGTGCAAAAATACAAAATTGTATTAAAAAAACACATATTATTACCAACCTGTATAGGTAGTGGTTATGTAATATATTTAGGCAATATATAAATATATTATGTATCATATAATATTGTTAGTTTACTGTTAACTAATTTATAATAAGTTAACAAGACTGTAAAATTTACAACTTAATGAGAAACTCAAATTTTTAAAAATAAACCGAACGTAAAAGTGCTGTTTAAACAAGTTTACTTACCACACAGGTCATAACTAAACTTAATTGTGCGTAGGTGGGTACCAATAGATTATACTTAATAAGAGGGATAATCATAATATATTCGTTATGTAACATAGGTATTAGATATAATTGTACTATTTTTATAAATAATATTCTACACTGTGATTAAAGCAAGATTAAAAAGGGAGAAAAATTGCCCCGGGCTCAAGTTTCAACATTTTTAAAACTTACATTTTTAAGCATCGAGAGAGACAGCTTCTATACGAAACAAATTTAATCGGTCTGTAAAATAATATCCATTCACGATCCATAATATTTTTTTCAAATATTTTATATTAATATCAGAAAATATGAAAAAGAATTGTAATAATTTGGATCCATATTTGGTTTCTATAATACCATAATGAATTATGATTGAAAATATTTTGATAAAAAAACATAAACTTTTATTGGAGCATTTCGTAAAAAATCATGAAACTATATATGTTCGTACATGTATAAATTGTTTTATTATCTATTAAATATATATAATGAACTATCGTTTCATACAGTGAGTGTGTTATAATGAGGAAAAAAAACAAGTTTCTCAGAATGATGATTCTTTCCACTGGAAGGGCCATGATTTTCTAAAAATATAAATTTTCATTAATTTTAATGGCCATATTCAGACATAGGTACAAGTAATATAAAATTGATTTAATTTTATACATATATATGATAAATATTTTGCTTATATATGGATGAAACATATACATTATCTAAACGATAGGCAGAGAACGAGAGAACGTATGATATTTCTGAGCCGATAAGTTCCTTATCCATATTCTTGACTTTATTAAGTAAAGTAAAGTCGAAAAATAAAAAGTGATATAAACTAACGGTATGTTAATAATTGATAATCGGGTAGGTAGCGGAAAATTACGGGAGGGATTTAAAGGGACAAATTGTTAGGTATTAATTTATGTAGGTTATGCCGCAACGGTTGATAATAATTTTTGTTTTTGTATACAAAATGTTTTCATGCGACACTGTTACTGATATTAAAACACCTAAAGTATGCATATATGGTTATATTTGAGTAAGTGTTCCAATTTCATAAATGTAAATATTTATTTTTATTTTGTTTTATGGGAGACATTGAAGGAAAGCTAGATAGTTATAGAATATAAATAAAATACCTTACATATTACAGTTAAGTATAAAATAGTTTTTTTTTAATTGTAGGTTACATAATGAATATTATAAATACATAGTATTAAATATTATTATATTATAAGATATTGAAGTTAATAACTGAAATGTTTGCATCTGCAGTATGGCTGTATATAAATTGTAACATTTAAATAATAGGATATAATATTATATAAAACGAAATTAATAATCCACTTATACAGGAAACTACAATATAGTCATGTAGGTATGGATTATTTTAACATTTTTAACACAAATATTCTTTCTAAATTTAATTATAAAATAACTGCGATAAACTCGTCAGGTGAAATATTTCATATTTAGCTTATAGATAAAGAAAACCTATTATTTGTGCCTGTTTGAGTCATGATGTAAACGTGTAAGTGAACTTGATAGTTCACGAATATTGAACTTGCCTATAATACTTATCGCACAATATATTATGAAGGCACAAAATGGTCAATATGGATTTTATTTATTTAACTATGTGCATAAAAGAGCTACTATTTACCAATTTTGTAAATTTTAAACATCATCTGTCCAAATGGAACGGGCAAAAAGTTACATACTTTATGAACTGGGAAATATTACACATTTAGGGCGTAACGCTATCAATATATATTATACTTTAATTGAACTATAGTAGGAACATACCTATTATAATACACTTATTTTATATTATGTTATATCAATACGAGTATTTAAATAATTGTGTTTTTTTTTGTAAACTTTTCGAACTGTATGCATTATTGTATTAATTTAAATATATTTCACAAATTTGTTACAAAAAATAAGGTGATCCGTTTAAGAATTTATGCTCATTAATGTGGAAACTTATAACTTATTTCCAATGACATAAAATTCTTAAAAAAAATCAAAACTTTTCGAAATAATCAGTGTAGAAAGTTAATTGTTAACCATTGTATTGTTAATACGAAAAATAAAAGGTTTTTAATTTTAATTTTTAATTTACATAGGTACTTAATTAGTTATAAATTATAAACTATGACTTATAGTCAGTGTCGGACTGGCTCGAAAAGACCCAGTCGGCGATTTGGAAAAAAGGACCCCCAACAGGCAAATAGAAAATGTTATATTTAGCCCAGAAGAAAATACGTACCTAACTAAAATTCAATCATTCGATATATTAACTGGTTTTACTTTATTTTCATTATAGAATTTATATTGAGTTTATTCTGAAATACTAAGACATTTTCTACAGACCCAAAGTAAATTTACTACAAGAGACCCATCAGACTGTTTTTATTACCAGACAGGGTATATCCCATCTATCCAGGTATCCAACTCCCAAATTACGCCACTGGGGCGTAGCCCTTACACTGGCTACATCACCTGTGACATCAAACATTATAAAGAAAAACACCGATTCAAATTATGTCAAATTGTGCACGAGTACAATACTTAATATCAAAATATATAATAATTAATAATTCAGTTAAAATCAGTGATAATGCGAATACTAAGTCATACTCATACCGTCTTACAAATATATACAACATAGCAAAAAACTGTTTTGCGCGGGAAGGAACCGAGAACGCTACAGTCATAACTAAGAAACGAAATTTTTACCACATAAAAAAAGAACTGGCTGTGCAATATCGTTTTTATTTTTTCGTTATTGGAACTTCAAAAAAAGTTATTAAAGTTTGAAAAACACAAATAATAATGGATTTTAAAACAATAGAATAGGAACTTTTTTCGTATAAGTGATATCAAAAAAATAAAAACGATATTGTACAACCAAAGTTCTCCTTTATAAGCGGTGAACATTTTGTTTCTTCTTTATCATTATAGCCTTCTCGGTTCTTTGCCGTGCCAAAACGTTTTTGCTATGCTATTGCTAAGCCGTACGTGTGTTAGGCCGTACGTGTGTTAGGCCGTACGTGTGTTAGGCGGAGACAACATATACGGGTGCGACGTCCTCTTAAAGGCCACAACAATTTTACACTATTTATAATCAATGATATATATTTGTATACAGACAGCTATTAAATTCGTAGAATTACAATGCCATTATTTTAATAATTATTGAGAATTTCTCAAGATTGTAATCAAAAATACGTTTTCTGATTTCAAAAAAAAAAATGTTTATTTCGTATTTCTATTTACTCTAAACGAAAAATAATTATATTAATAGGCACAAAATCAGGGGCCCCTAATTACCATAATTTGATGGTAGTAAACAACTTGAAAAAGTTCAACGTAAATTTTTGAAATTTGCTGCTTTTGCATTATGTATTGAATGTCAACCCCATGAGTATCAACCTGTATTACAGTGCCTCCATTTGTCTACCTTATGTGACAGGAGGAAACAGGCTAATCTTACGTTCCTTACTAAACCAATAAATGGTCAAGTTGATTCCCCTGCCCTTCCATATAAACTTAATTTCAGAGTTCCAAGTTTTTACTCCAGATACTACTTCCCTTTCCAAATTCCTGTTAGCCGCTGTAACTATTTAGTAAATCGTCCTATTGTTCTTATGACGAAACTAGCAAATGAGGACCCACTATTCCGGAATGCTTGGCAATAAATTATTATCTGTTGTCCTACTTTTTCTTTTTTTTTTCTTTTTTAATATTTTAATTGTATTTTGTAATTTATGCAACGTTCTCTTAGTTATTATGTTATTACTTATTATGTCTATTTGCTCTATATCCTAATTATATATTTGTATTTTTGTAATTTATGTAACTTTCCTTACTTTATATACATTCTATGTAATTGGGCACGTCCCGTATTTCAATAAATAAATAAAAAAGCCGGGGCCCCGTCCGCAATTGCGGACTAGCGGTCCAGGCTTGTCCGACTCTGCTTATAGTAAATTATTCATGCAAAAATACTTAAAAACATCGAAACCATTTAAAACCACACTTAGATACAAATATAAGTGCATTGTACATTTTATATTATAAAAAAATAAGAAAAATAAAGTTTTTAATTTATAATTTACATAAGCAGGTAATATTACATTAATAACATTAAACATATTTTATGGGGCCGGAGTGGCGCAGTGGTCACACAGTTGACTTACGACTCACACAGTCATCGGTTCGATTCATAGCAAAGTGCAAAAAAAAAAAAAAAATGTGTGTGATTCTACGCAGTCACCATTTTCCCGTGCTGTCGTCCGATTGCGTCATCCGGTTTCCAACTAGGTCCCACTCCACTGGGAGTGAAGACCGCACATGTCTCCTCTTGGAGAAGGGGGGTAGTATCATGCATATAGTGATATATACATAGATCACATGATCTCCCTACTACCCACTTGTGATAAGCATTGTCAAAGACCTTGAGGTCGTTACAATGAACAAATATAGAAAAAAAAAAAAAAAAAAACATATTTTATAATTCATGAAAAAATACTTAAAAATACCGATACCATTTAAAATCACTCTTAGATATGAACATATTATGCACATTTTAGGTTCAAACTTTTAGTTTTTAGATTTAAATAAATTACTTACCTATGATTTACTTTTTATACGCACATCTCACTAATATTGTATTATATGTACATAATAAATGTTTTAGGCCTTTGTACACGTTTCCACTGCGTATTGTAATTGCAACCGACAAGATGTTGAAGAACATTTATATCCCATTCCTGCAGACCCAGAACAAATTATTCAATGTGTTGATTGTCTTGATGAAAATCTTCTGGAATCTATAACACCAAAGTAAGTTTACTATTATACAGTTTAAGACTTATATTATATAAATAATACTAATATTATGATTCTTTTGACTCGAACATTTTATAAAAAATCTGTTGTGACGTGCTGTCGATATTAAAAAAAAAGTAGTACCTACCTATATTATTTTGACATTATGTAATTTTCTCCACAAGGCATTTATGATACGTATGATCACATTTGTGGACTCTATAAGTTCAGCGACTGACTATTGATAATCCTAGCCAAAATCACACTGAAATTACGACTGAAGTCAATAATGTAGGAGATATAATATTATAATATATCTAATAATACACAATTGATAAGTAAAATGTTACGCTGAGACCACGGTCCTAGAAGATAAGGTCGGACAACTATACATTATCAGCATTCCGCTTATGAGGCAAATCCATTTCAAAATTTGGCCGTTACACAATTGAGCGCTGCCCTGCAGACTTTTTTTGAGGTTATGGCATTATAGTATTACACAAGTTTAAAATAACCTTAGACTATACAAACTAGCTAGTTTATTATAAACCAACTAGTTTATATGGTCGAAGAAATTAATATAATAATATAGTCCCTAAAAATAACCCCGAACGCCATATAAATATTGTTATTAACCTCAAAATAAGTCTAACCAGCAGCGCTTTTGCGGCAACTTGGGAAATGTTTTTGCCTCTTTAAGCGGAAATATTGTAATAGGCGGGAGGGTGGGAAGTTGTCCGACCTTATCTTCTAAGACCGTGGCTGAGACCAGACAGTTACTGTTGTGTACCAATTGAGTGACTGTCTATAAATAAGACGTAAACTGTGCCGCGTGTTAATATTTTATTGTAGTTATTATATTATTAATTCATAATTCCTAATGGACAAAATAAAAATGATTGAGACATCATGTGGAGGTAAAACGTTTATTATAAGACGTACACGAAAAAACAATGAAGTGAGATCGGCTTGTGTTGAAATCTTCATTTAAAATAATCTTGACGATTAATAATGAATAAAATTATAAAAATGA
>NW_021760189.1:0-1117 GCF_005508785.2 Acyrthosiphon pisum
CGGTGGGCGCCCGATGAGCGAGTTAAAAAACACCGGCAACGACAAATCCTCTACTTCCAAGCAGAATTAGATCGAGATCATTTAACCTGTTACATTGAACAGACTATTAGTAATAAATCGAAGCTACTCTTAGACTCTGGGAGTGAGCTTAATATAATATAAATGTATTCTCTCGTTGATCAGAAAATCGTATATTAAGACGTCATATATCATCTGAAGGACATTGATTACCAGATTGTACACCTTACCACCCGCAGAGTAACGGGGGCTTATCCCCTCGTCCCGAAGGGAAGTCAGTTGTATTCCAGCAGAATATCTGTCCGAACTTCCGAATAAATTGTTTTACGTTGTTTAAAATAAAATATATTATAGTTGTTTATTTCGCCAAGCGTACTTTATTTAATTTGTCGTGTAGACGTACACAACAATAGAAAGAAACGAAATAACAAAAATATTTTTTTATATTTTTTTATGACTTGTGCTGTGCATTGTATTAAAATTGTTATAATAACGCACCTCGTTTGATTGCTTTCCTTGTCTACGTAGCTACTTCTATAGTAACCTACTAAATCGTCGGTGAGGTTTCCGGTAAATGGTATAGTCAGCACGTATTCGTCACAGGGCTTAAAGTTTACGGTTGACTTGACGTGCATAAGTTCTTTATCTGGATCAAAAGACACACTGCTTACTTGGATGACATTTTCACCACAGTTGGCCACAACAACACTTTTGGTATCTATGTTCAAACTGGCCGAATGCAACACAATAGTATCGGTAGCTCCTACGCATGTCATCTAAATATATTAATTATATATTATGTGACGTTATTATAAAATTTCATAAATTTCAAGACGTTTTGCCTTTTGAAATTACAACATAACTATTAGTTATTGTGAGTAAGATAATAAACTCGATGTAGTATGTTTCGTACTCACGCGAATACAAACTACTCCTTCAAACATGAATTTATCCTCCAAGTGCGTAACCACGTTCAGTTCATAGCTGACGGGTTTGAAATTAGTAGGTAATTTGAAATCGATAGTTTCTTCCGAATTAACAACCGATCCCATTAAGGACAATGCGACGATAAAAAATCATTTTAAAGCCCACAAACTTC
>NW_021760190.1:0-949 GCF_005508785.2 Acyrthosiphon pisum
TCAAACAATGTTTTCAGTGGCTGTGGTGGTGTAAGTAAAGGATCCAGTTTGACTTTTCCATTTGCGCAGCACAATCCAACCGTTTCTCTTTTGAACTTTAACGCATTGCAATATCTGCATATAGTCGTCATTCGTCCAACATCAAAATTTTCATCATCACTGTAGTTCGCAGTGGGATCATATTGGAATGCCAAGCGATTGTATGATGCCAATGATCTTCGTGTGCTCACGCGATGTCTCAATCGGTCATTTTCTCTTATTATATTTTGTCTTTCTTCTCTTAAGTTCCTTGAATAGACTTGTTGCTGGCTTGCATGTCTTGTGCGGCGGCCGATGTTCGAACGTCGTTCTCTAGGCATTTTGGACTATGGACAGAGTGTTGAATTTAACTTCAAATGCACGATCCACATAATTTACACTGAGCTTAAATGAAATTAACTGAGCAGAGAATAATGACTATCTGTCAAACACTTTATCACGCACCGTTGCTATTGGTTTGAAGTACATAAAAATAATATATAAAAGATATAATAGATGTATAATAGATGGCGCTGTATGTGAAAAACGATTTCAACACTTTTCTGTTGAATTTTTCCTGAATTTTCAAGAATTTTCTTTGCTATAAACCTCACGTAGCCCAAGACCTTTCCAACGAATGCAAAACCATGGAAATCGGTTGGTGCGTTCTGGAGTTATAGCGTCAGGGAGGAAAACCGGACTTATTTTTATATATTAGAAATATTATGTTTCAAGGTTTGCTTGACATTTTTTTCTTGTACATTTTTTTCAGTTTGTAATGGTTGTATAGGTGATTTAACCTTTGCAGACTATTGATATAACATAATACGTATTATGACACAATGATATAGTCAATAGTAAACAAGTCACATGACCAAAGAATATTTGCTTTTTCAATTTTCACGTTGATCGTATCGTCTCTGTTTGTTTT
>NW_021760191.1:0-803 GCF_005508785.2 Acyrthosiphon pisum
GCTATGTTTGATAAACTTACAATTTACGCATCGATACACGCTGATGTTTGAATTCTTGCGGTTAATTGTAATTCCGTCTATGACTATGACCACACATAACTATATTTGGTTCAATTATTAAATATTATTGGTTTTTTTTTCAAGAATTATTAGCTCAAGAAGTTAGTAATTTAATTATCGGTTATTAGTAGTTACTTATTAGTAATAATTCTTTATTTATTTTAGGTCTATGTTTTAAAAAAACAAAGATTTTACTGAAATCTTTGGTTCACTGGAAAGGACGTCTCAAATTTGAAAAATTATTGACTAACCTCAAATAATCCTAGTCTAGGTTTTTCCAAAACCAACCAAGGTTTTATTGAAATATGACGTGTTTATATGAAATATCTTTGTTGAGTTTCAGATAATATTTTCTGAAAAACAAAAAATAAAAATAAAATCAATAATTTCTTTGCTTGGATCCGACCTTCATATAAAAAAATTTCTTAACCCGTTAGCAATAAATAATATACTTATAGAGTTGTTTTATAAGCTAATTATTCATTATTTTATAAACTTACTTAATAAATACATTTTATAAATTAATCATCAGATTATGAAATATTAACCGGTCATACTGATACGTAATATTATAAATTATAATTACACTCTTTTAGTTAGTTATACTCTGTTTCAAAATAGGACATACCGGGAGGCAGCACGCATCTCCTAAAAAGTACCACCGGTCACGAAGAGCGCACTCAGAATTAATGTAGTTAAACAATATATATTTACATGATAGATATATTTTTTTTTTATTTCGA
>NW_021760192.1:0-1012 GCF_005508785.2 Acyrthosiphon pisum
ATTGATAGTTGGAATATATTTATATTTAGACGTATGCGGGGACGTACACATTGTATGTATGGGTAGGTATGTGTTAATGTATGTTTGTTTGTGTGAGTGTGTTTTGTGAAGGAAAATGAACATAATAAATTATTAATATTGTTGTATGCACAACAACAATAATAATTAGTATCATAATCTTGTATAGTTTAAATTTTAAAATCTAAAATTAATACAAATTCTATAAACAACAACCGATTAGCACCGATTCGTGTATGGCTCAACTATTCTGCGTATTGTGTTAATATTTTAGTTGAGTACCTTATTCTACCTAAATTACAATTTATTTTTTTCGTGACGCGTGTTTACATTAATCTTTTAATTTGGGCAAAATATGACTTAAGAAATAATAAATTGGTGGTGCGATTAAAAACATAAAATTACCTCAAACTGCTCAAGAATCGAAAATAAATTAAAATGAAATAAATTCTAGCAATAAAAAAAATATATTTTATAATTTAAGATTATACTGATCTTATACTTATAAGAATTGATATTTTCAAATATGAAGCCCCCCATGTATAATGTTAAGTTTAAAGTTGGCCTCCAGAACCAAATCATTACCAGTGGGGGTGCATGCGGATTAAGGCTTATACTTACTCCTACTATAGTATTGTTACAATGACATTTGAAAAACATTAAAAATCCACAGTTTCTTTTTATAAGCATTAAGTTCAAATCTTGACAAAATACGGAAAAATCACGAAAAAGAGCATATTATTTTGAGTTGAGAATACAGTAGAACTCCGATTATCCGAACGCCAATCAAACGGACGTCCAATAATTAATCGGACGAAAAAAAAAGGTCGGTCTTTTAAGAGGACGCCACACCCGCGTGTGTTTTCTCGGTCTGACAAAAGCGTAACATACCAAATTTACGCTCAGAAATTCAAGTTTTATGCCGTTAGCTTAAAAAATATAGCAAATCGACCTATTATAAAACTTGATGGTAAAAATATCGTCTGTTTTGTTG
>NW_021760193.1:0-789 GCF_005508785.2 Acyrthosiphon pisum
ACATCAATTATAAATATCATGTATGTCACTTCTTTGGATATTTGCATCCTTCTTAAAATCTTTAAATTAAATTCAAACTATTATGGTTCTGCTCCTAATTTTAACAGTAGTCTAGTAGAGTGGAGTATTATTTTCTAGTGCTCATGAAAATTCTAAATACATATTTTGCATATTTTATTATATGATTAGGTATATTATTTATATTATAATATTATTCAATAATAGTTATCTTATAAGCTTCAAACTAATTTTGAAAAATTAAAAGTTTAGTTTTTTTGGTGTTTTCTTGTTTTTAGCAACTTGCTAATTTTTTTTTTTGCAAGTGAATATCATTCTTGTTTTGACATAATGCGTTATGATACATTTGGTTAATATTTGACTGTGTATTGAGCGACCAACCTTTGTCAAAAATGTCGTTTATATATTTTTTCAATAACTACATATTATGTTAGAAAAATGTATATGAAGTTTTTAAATTGAAATGCAACATTGAAACATGATCTTTTACCGGGACAGATAGTTATATATATTTAGAAATTTTACAGTATAATCTAGTACAGTGCTTCTCAAATTTTTTTGACACGAGGCTCTTTAAATTTAATGTAAAACTGTCAAGGTCCCTTAATCAAAATTATTATAATTGTTTTTTCTAAATTAGGTATATATACTAAAATTACATGTACTATTTCAAACAGATAAATTATTAAAATTCATTGTAAATTAATGTTTTAATATACCTTTGAGAAATATTAATAATAGGTATTAAAATTTAAGTATTTAAACTTTTTC
>NW_021760194.1:0-857 GCF_005508785.2 Acyrthosiphon pisum
CAATGAGTGTTAACTTGTAATTTAATTTTTCTCCAATTTTATATGCTAATTCTCCTTAATCTTATGTCTCTGTTTAGTAGAATTTCTATATCTGAACATTATATTATATCAAAACCAAATTAATCCTAAACAAAAATTAGATTGACTAATACTTAAAAACTAATTTTGTCAACTCTAAAAAAAAACCCAATAGTAGCTATTATATTATTAGTTTTATAATATGAAATGTTTTTAATTTTATAATTATTAAAGGACAATTATTATAGTTTTTAATTTTTTTTCTGAAATTCTCATTAGGGTTGAAGACCCCAGTCTTAAAACGTATATGACAAGTGTGATATTCATATTCTAACAATTTCAAATCATTAACTTGATTATTAAATGGATTCTTTTTTATTAAAACCTTGTAATTAAGTGAACATTATACATTATGAGATAGTCAGGGAAATACAACATGTTTACCCACTACCCAGGATTTTGTAGGTATAAAATATCTATACATATTCAAGCCACAAAAAAATTATAGGATACCCTTATTTTTCTGTTAAGATTATTGTAATAGGTAGGTATTTATTAAATTTCTATATTATTAAAGATCTTTAAAAATCCTTAATACTCAATACATGAAATTCCTAATTAACTAAATCACTAAATCTAAAAAATTAATATTAGGTAGGTACCTGGCTAATTACAACCAAGATTTTTTTTTTTTATGAGCTATAATTTACCATTTACACTTTTTTTTTTTTTGTTTTGATAAAATCAAACATTTGATTTATGTTGTTTTATATTTGAGATGAACTGGATACTATTATAAATCTTCTGATGGTTGTATTTACACATAAATTTGCATACTC
>NW_021760195.1:0-1414 GCF_005508785.2 Acyrthosiphon pisum
GTTATAAAAGAAAAAATTTTACGATTTTTCAACCACTAAATTCAGGGTTGGCAAAAACCAGGGCTTTTTAGAAAAAACCCAACCCGGTTGGGTTTTTCGGGTTTTTTCAAATAAAACCCCAAAAAACCCAAAAACCCGATGGGTTTTAATGTAAAAGTAATAATGGGTGGTTTTATTGGGTTTTTTCAGAAAAAACCCATCCAAAAACCCAGTGGGTTTTATTGTAAAATATTAATGGGCTGTTTTATCGGGGTTTTTCTGAAAAAACCCATCCGCAAAAAATAAAAATCGGAATTTTTTTCCATGTATTTTTTCCATGCGTTTTTTGTTTTTTCTCTTATCGCGTTATCACTTATCTCTATACTGGCCCCGCCAAAACTATATGATAATAATATAAGATATAAACATTCAGAACTTTTCCCAATTGTTAATTTTTATTGACGTTACTACGTTAGTGGCATTATTAAGTTTTTTGTTTTGTTGTTAGATTTTTATTTGTTACTAAAATTGTACCTACCTTATTAATTAAAATAATTATTTAGTTTTTTTAATTAGAAAAATAAATAATACCTATAAGGTAATTTTTTCTGAAAATTAACACAAGTTAAAAAAAATAAAAAAAAATAAGAGTGAACTTCTATTTTATCCAGAAAAGTAACCCGGGTTTTATGGGTTTTTTCAAAAAAAATTAGTGGGTTTAACCCAGAAAAGCAGCCCGGGTTTTTTTATGGGTTTTTCAAAATATCAAGAGGGTTTAACCCAGAAAAGCAGCCCGGGTTTTTTCGGGGTGGGCTTTTTCGTGCCAACCCTGATTCATAGCCTCTCTCAAACACACACACACACACATACACGCGGGCGCGTAGGTATTACGCGAGCCACGAGACAAATGTGCTGGCTCGGTACACTACACACGCCGTGGGAACGCTCTTGCTCTTGCTCGCGGTATAGCTCGGCCAGGCTCGTGTCTATCCGAAAATACATTGTCAGCCAAACTAAACGAGTCGGGCATTTAGACATAGTTCCCACAGACGTGCGGTTCGGCGAGCATACTGTAGTGCATTATTATTTTATGTTGTACGCATTTTGATGCACACTCGTTTACATTTTTTATATTTAAATAAATTTAATTCAATAAACATGGAATAGTTAATAATGTATAAAAATTTTCAATTCTTACAGCTAAGGATTGAAAAAAAAATGATATTTAAGTCATTTATTTCACTATTAGTAATACAACAGCTAGGTTGAATTAATTTTCGTCGAAAACATTGTACTTAAATGAAAAAATCATTATGTAAATAAAATATAATAATATACTTAAAAAATTTCAAGTACCCACGAATAATATTTTTATATTACAACAAAGTAACTACAATTGATAGTCTTTGTATAAACTTATAATTTTGTCCAAATT
>NW_021760196.1:0-819 GCF_005508785.2 Acyrthosiphon pisum
ATCTAATTTGTCTTGATATCCACGGTCCAAGATACCTATCTTCTAAGACCGTGGTTATTTCTATGCAAGGTGTATTGATAAGGTGTCGTCACTCTGAACGTATAAACTCTTGATTGGCATTTTTACCACAGTTCCTATAGACACCAGAGCGCGCTTCCTGTCCTATGAAGGTCTAATTTTTCATACTATTAAATGCAAAATGCTTTAAAACTATGAATTAAAATTTATTTTTTTTGGAGTTAGCATCTAATAATTTTAATTTACATTTGTATTTTTGTTTTAAATATTTTTTATCAAGTAGACATCAATTATAAAATATTATGATGTATAATTTAGTCACTTCTTGGGATATTTGCAACCTAATTTAATTTTTGAATATGTATATAATACATATTATATATATTTAGATATACTACAGTTTAATCTAGGACAGTGCTTCTCATTTTTTTTTTGTCGTGTGATCCCCTAAATTTAATGTAAAACTGTCAAGGCCCCTTAATCAAATCATAAATTATTTTTTCTTAATTATATACAAAAATTACATGTACCTACTATTTCACACAGATAAATTATTAAAATTATAGTAAATTAATGTTTTTAGTATATTTTTTTTTTAAAGCCTAAAGAAAATAGTTTGAATAAAATAGCCATGCCAGTATATAGCCATGCCTCCAGCTTGAGAAGCACTGATATATGATGACCATATAAATCTATCAAGCATTTAGCATATTATATTTTGGTATCCCCAGGATCTCTGTTAATATAATATAATAATATTATATAGGTACAACCAAGTAATAAATGCTTATAAAAGGACAA
>NW_021760197.1:0-1120 GCF_005508785.2 Acyrthosiphon pisum
TTATACTGTTTTTTTGCATTTTAAGTGCATATTTTATTGCATTTTTTCGACATTTTTTAAAACATTTTTGCCGAGTCGAAATACTTGAAAATTTTACACAAGGTTCCACAAAAATTTTAAAAATATATAAGCACAATTTTTCAATTATTTAATTTAATTTTAGATGCCTGATACAGAAGAAAATTGGTTGAAAATTGCTGACGAATACGAAAAGCAATGGAACTTTCCACATTGCGTGGGTTCAATTGACGGAAAACACGTACAAATACAAGCACCGGCTACAAGTGGTAGTAACTTTTTTAACTATAAATCAACCTTTAGAATTGTTCTGATGGCACTTGTAGACGCTGATTACAATTTTTTTGTACGCCGATGTTGGATGTGAAGGTCGTATTTCGGATGGAGGCGTATTTAGAAATACATCTCTGTTTCAAAAACTTGACAAAAATGAACTAAATTTACCTACAGCAAGCGTATTAGAGGGAAGACAAAAATTAGTGCCTTACGTTTTTGTCGCAGATGATGCTTTTCCTTTAAAATATAATATTATGAAGCCATATTCAGGTCTTCAACAAAAAGGATCAAGGGAACGAGCATATAATTATAGATTATCACGGGCAAGACGAGTCGTAGAAAACGTATTTGGAATTTTGTCAGCTATTTTTAGAGTTTTAAGAAGGCCACTATTATTAGAGCCCGATAAAGCAGAGCGTGTAGTAATGACATGCGTTTACTTGCATAATTTTTTGAGAAAAAATAAAACATCAAAAAATATATATACACCAAATGGAACTTTTGATTCAGAAATAAATGGCCAAATCAGAGAGGGTACTTGGAGAAACACGTGTCAAGGTGAAACTAGTAGTTTTGTCTCATTTCAAAGAGTTGGGAGGAGATCGGCTAAAAGCGTGGAAGAAATAAGAACGGAATTTGCGGAGTATTTCGTAACAAATGGAAAACTCCAGTGGCAAGATGAATATGAATAATTAATGTTAATCATTAATTTAATAGGTAATTTATAATAATATTATAATAATAACTATACACAATATTATCTTATTGTAATTGTACCTACTATTAACACATAATGATAAGTGATAACTTATGATTAATATTTAAA
>NW_021760198.1:0-832 GCF_005508785.2 Acyrthosiphon pisum
TGAAACTTACAATGTCTGTACACAGCTCAAAAAAAGTCAATATTATTTTCAAAATTTTATCGTATATAGAAAATGCTAAAATAAACATTCAGTGAAATTTTCAAATATCTACAGTCATTCGTTTTTTAATTACAATAAAATAAGAATTTTGTCACATGAGAAATCGAGCGAATATCAAATGTTGTAAAAATATGAATTTCAAACGCTCATAAAAATTTAATTTGAGTTTCTTATAGACATTTTTTTTTTTGGTAAAGATAGATTATCCTATAAGGAATCTTGTATTACATTTTAAAATCTTAGTCCTAAAAAGAAAAATTTTTACGAATTATTAACTCAAAATAATTTGCTAATTTTCGTGATTTTTACATATTTTGTCAATTTTTGAACTTTAAATGCTAATAAAAAAAAACTGTGACTAAGGATTTTTAATATTTTTCAAATGTCATTGTAACAATATAGTAGGAGCCTTGTTTTAAATTTTTTTTTTTTTACTCAACAAATAAAGTTGTATTGACATTCATAGAAAAAAAAACTAATTAAATTGGAAACTGAAATTGTCCGTAAACAGCTCAAAACAAATCAAAATATTTTGAAATTTTATCATGTATAGAAAATGGAAATATAAACAACCAGTGAAAATGTTATGAATCTACAGTCATTCGTTTTAAAGTTACACCAAATACCAAAATCAATTTTCTTGAAAACAGATTTTGAGTAAAAATACCCGTTTTTCCTTACTTTTCTTTTGTTTTTCATGCGCTTTTGAAAATTATTGAAAAATTCTAAATTACTTTTGACCCCCAAAGTACCAATTAGATTCACTTTCCTA
>NW_021760199.1:0-6836 GCF_005508785.2 Acyrthosiphon pisum
AAATTACATTTAAATCAGCAATCTATCCACTTGGTCGGCTGAATAAACTTTAGCAGTATCCTCGTGTTATATTATTATGTACGCATTATGTGAATAAAATAATAATATGTATAATAATAAACAATAATAATAAGATTAATTCAACAACAACGAAAGGGCACTAATAAGTGTCATATTGCATAATAATATTATGGTTTGTCTGCAACACGAATTATTGACACCTAAATTATGGACGTGAATAATAATGTGTTTTTTTTGTGTAATATCACGTTTTATAGGTACCAGAAAATATGGATTTTTAAATCTTTCTTAAACATTTTCAATATTTAAGATGGTTTCTGGGTAAAAACCCAACAAATTTAATGTATAAGTTATTATTGTTACTAGAAATAAAAATGTATTTTAGGATACCTAGTTATTTAAATTTTTATGAGGTCTTATAGTTTTTAAAAGTTAAAACAACGATATAATATCATATGGATAATTATATTGTGATCCTAGTATAACATGTATAAACATTATTTAATACGATAATAAGTACCTACATTATTAAATAATAATGATTATTTGCAATTGAACAATCAGCACGTATGATTATAATACGTGCCAAATAAATGGTATGCTATTATGCATACCATTTTAACTTTATACCTATAATCTAAAAAATGTCTTCATAAATAATAATACATTAAATTTGTTTTTATTATTAATTTAATTATTTTATCAAATAAAAAACATTTCTAACAATATCTTTTGTTATATATAAAATCCATTAACTAATGGAGTTATTAAAAAAATAATCTGATAAATGTATCATATTACACAGATGACCTACATTGTAAAATCATAATATACCTACTGCTTTATTTTTTTAATGGAAAAGTGTAAGTATTTGAGTGGCGTATTTCATTACATGTTTTAGAACGAGTACATATTTCAATGATAATTGAAACGAAGTTTATTGTGGCACGATGCGGACTGGCTGGAAAAAAACGTTCCTGACGAAATACTATAATTTATAATGTAATAAACAGCTGTCTTAGCCAAAACATTCAATTTTTATTCCATCATACTGATCGATCTAGTTATAATGCGATAACACTTTTTAAAACTGATTTGAATTTGTTAATTGTTATTATGTCAACTTGAAATTGGTCAGTCTACTTTTCCCAATTTCACCCCCCCCCCCCCAACATAAATTAATTTAGCTTGAATATTTTGAAATTTCGGAATTTTCAAACGTTGATTATTCGGGATTTGTTTGGAATATAAACAGAAATCTTAAAATATGGACTGACCGATTTCAAATTAACATTCTAACGAATTCGGATCAATTTTCTGAAATAGTATCGCATTATTTGATCGATTGGTTGGATGCAGTGGCGGCTCGTGTGTATGTGCACAAGTGCACGTGCACTACCTACCCAACCTCAAGAAAAATTGAAAACATAAATCACAATAATACAACTAAGTACCTGCTATGTAATTAGGAATATTTTCAAAATATAAAAATGTAAATTCAGAATATAAAGAAAATAATAATATAATAATATTATATTTAATGTTTGGAGTGGGTTATTTCGACTGCTAAACGGCCGTCCGGCTGTCCGCGACGGAACGGTATCGGCGTGTATTATTTAGTATACGTATACTATAGTGGCAGTACTGCAGTTGTGCACACAATCGTTGTGCACATTTGTACAGTGTAAAAATTAAAGCAAGTCGAAACACGCAGCCCGCGTTATAATGGAATTGGTGTGCACATTTGTTTGTGTGCACATAGCCCAATTAAATTGTTTTCAGCGAATTATTTTCGACGTCGCGTCGCAGCAGCGTCGTTGCGCGTCGGCATCGGCATTATTATGTTATTAAAGTTTATTTTTACTCTCGTAGTCTCGTTTATTTATTATATTCCGATTATCAGCTGATAATATTAGCTGGTCAGTAGTCGATTATTATCGGAAATTCAAAACATTAATCGTGACAATCGTGTTTCTGTTTTTCATCGACGACCGACATTAACGTATATTAATATTATATTATTATTATTTATTCGTGTATTTTTTTTGGATGTGCACTACTTCATTAAAAACCCACGAGCCGCCACTGAAACGAACAAAAAAAAAAAGCAAGAGCGGTAAATTGGAGTGACGGTCCGCGATAGATTGGTTATATTAAATATCTTGAATATATTGATAATATATCACTACACTACATTTATAATTATTTTAATTAATAAAATATTTATATAAGTATATGTAAAGTGAAAATCCCTAAAAGTGGCGGGTGGTAAAGTGGAAATCCCCAAAAGTGCTGGGCGTGCATATCACGCGTATTCCCTGCACAACCAGACACTGAAATCTATACCACGGTCCTTACAGAACATAAACTTTTGGTTCTAATATACAAATCATAACCTCCATGCATGACGCGTAAACATTTTTATTTCATGAAATTGTTTTCGTAGAATAATCTGATTGTTGCATAATATATCAATGCATAGTAATCAGTATATCCTAGTATATACCTGGTATATCACTATGATTACCTTTGCCATAATTAAATTTTTTTGTACGTCGCGTTTGGTAGGTATAGACTAGTTAATAGAATTTGAAACAGCCTAATTAGGTCTGCATATTATGCATTTATAATTATTATAATTTATAAATTATAACAATTTGGTGGTGACTTTAACAACAATTTTAATGATAATAAATCAGAGACATTTAAAACTGTCTTTATGGACACATTCAATTTACATTTGATAAAAAAATCCAGCAGAATAACGAGAGATGACACCACTATTATTGATGCAGTATTTTCAAGATATTTAGAAAAAATTACATCACAAACATATACGTATCATATTACAGGCCTGTAATTTCAATTATTGAATGTGATTAATACAATAGTAATTAAATAGTAATAATAATTATTATTTTTATTCGTTTTTCACATTTACCTACTTCAATTCATTAAGTACTTAAATACATTTACTTATTGATATTTACTTTTTTTTTTAATGGTTCCACTAAAATGTATTTGTAATCTATAATATTTATTGGAAAAGAAACTAGGAAACTTCTATCGGGCGTCCCATGACACCACTCACTTTTTTATTTATTTTAGTAATTTCGTTGTAAATTGATTGTTTAGTTGTTTGTGATCTGACACAGTGGTAAACTGATGTTTTGTACGGCCAATCGTTTAAGACGCAAAGTATAGAAACATTCATGCACACATACACAAATACGCGCGAAAGATAAGATTATTATCTAGGCAACCTCATATGCTTAGTATATTTTAATTTTAAAGCGAGTTATGAGTATTTTAACATGCATAAAAAATTTACAATTTTAAAATAGGTACTCATAACCCGCGTTAAAATTAAAATATACTAAAAGGCATATGAAAAGCATACTTAATGTTTTAGTTTTAGTCAGGTATGACAGTATATACACGATAATGGGCTAAGACGACGTTATGACAGCTAGCTGCATAATTAGTTAAATATATAAATACATAAATAGTTCCACAATAAAATATGTCCTGCGACTAGCTAATCCTTTATAATTCATTTTTCTTGACATTTGCTATGCTATTAACTATATTATTATTAATATAAAAGAACTTTATTTTTTCATCATTAATAAATTGCACCTTGCTATGTGCTGACATTATTATTAATATTATTTACTCAATAATGATAGATACCTTGTAAAATACAATGCCACGTGATTACCTTAAAGCTTTATCTTATTATTTAATTAATATTTTATATAGCGTTACCTCTCTTCCCCTCATTATAAATCTTAAGCGTTCATTCGCTGATGCGTGTATTGAAGCTTACGTGTTCCACCGACAGCAGCCCAGATCAGCAATCTGTCAACGGAAGGCACTCCGTCGAAGGAAGCCAGTGAGTTCCAAAGGAGCCTCAAGACACAACATCCACGCCAGTGTGCACTACGATATATTTTTTGGCATTTAAATAAATGCATTCACACTTATATGTATATTGAGTCATTTGAACATCGGGTATGGGCTTTGTTACTTATTTTTTACTACTCACCAAATCAACTTGTTAATTATTTATTTCCATCAAACTTAATATTGTCCACCATGTAGGTTAGCTATATAATAGTACATATTAATCGTAGTATTATATAGGAACAGTTCATAGATTACTAAAAGGTCTTATAGGGTGACTTCGAACGTGATAAATCTCTAAGGTGTAGAATCATTATATATCAGCATTCAGTAGTTCACAAATTAGATTGCGTTCGAGTGGTTATACATGTCCGTAAAAGGTCTTATATTATGGTGACGTCGAACGTAATAATCTCTAAAGACTAAATAGTATCTGAGCAGGAGTATCAGATACGATTATTATTTAAACCATAGGCATCATTTTGAGTAATTTGTTACTTAAATTATGTTATAGAATCATATCAATATCATACATAGAGCTCAGAGAAAAGTGTCTCTTAACATATTAACTATTAAGTGTTAAATATGTACAAATCAAAATACGTATTATATACCTACATATATATATGCCGCAGTGACTTTCAGCATCGAACTCAACCCCGTATCCACGAATACAACTATACATACCCAGGTAACGTATCTATCTGCTATCAGTCAACTTCTCGGAATTAGGAACATAAAACTCGGTGAAGGAGACACGTATATAATATATATGTATCATACTCACAATATCGGAAAATATTTTTATTTGTCATTTTATTATAATAATGTAAAGTAAAAACTATATTATATATTTTATATTTACACAGCCATTAGGGTCCGTAAAAAATGTATCTGCCAGTCGGTGACCCCTGATCTATAGGAAATAATAAATATTAATTTCATTCACAATGATCATAATTCATTGGGCATATCCATTTTCGACCAAAATCGTATACCATTCCCTTTTTGGCCTCTACAAAAAGTTTAATATTTACTTTCTTTTTGTGATACATAATATATTATATAATATATATTATTATTATTATTATTATTATTATTATATTATTATTTTATACATATTATGTAGAAAATTATTAAAAATATAAGTCGTACTTAAAATTTTTTTTATTTTTGTCATGGTTCATATACACATATACACGGTAGTTCCCGTCACTATCATACTCGATGAACATCGATTAAATAATTAATGACATCATTATACATGTATGTTATTTTATTTTTATATTACATATTTTGTATACAACTTTTATTTTTATTACTTGTCTATTTCCATATAATAATAAGTAATATTTGGTTTGTTCGAAAAATAAATCTTCTGAAAATAGAAAGGTATGATTTTGGGCACGCTAGATCACCAAGTCAATCCATTGGCCGTCCAATTATGAATAGACAACTACTACAACGGCATCTGATATCTTAACCGTCTGAAACTATACGACTTATAGTTTAAGAATTTAGTTGAGCCTGTAGGGCATTAACCACTTATACTTGGTATATTATTATACCTACAACTATAATACTTATATTATTAAAATATAGTTGTTACTCATATAAAAATATATATATATATACAACTATTTTAGGTCATTTAAATAATAAAGACCAAAGGCATTTAAATAATTCAAAATATTAAAATGTAAAACATAGTGATAAGGTAAGTAATTATTGAGTTATGTTATCCTTGTCCCCATTAATGTGGCTCACCCAAACACGTATACGGTATACCCAACGCACAATATTATTAATAATAGAACGTCCGATTTTTCTTGCCTAAACACTTCTTAAACACTAAAACACATAGTCTATAGGCAGTGTCGTCTTGGCACACCAAAGGCCCATGGATCAGTTTTTTAAGGGGCCTCAAAAATGTATATACCTATGCAATTTTTAGCAATATGGATTATAATATAAAATGTACCTTTATTATAATCATTAATTAACTATTATATAATTGAGTAAATATACATTTCATGATTAATAATTATAAATTAATTGCGCACATTCACCACAATAAATAAATAAATAACCAATATATATACAACAGTACCTATAACACCAAAGATATCGCGAACTATACCTACCTAATTAGTTTGCTGTGGCGGCAACAACAATCGACATAGGTACAACTACAACATTGCAGTCGTATTGACAAATAATAGCTGAATATTACGCAGCTGACAATATTTTTATAAATAACTATTGCTTATGGGCTGCGAAAAAACATAATTTATAATTTATAAATAATAACATTAAATTACAATATATTATGTATATCTAATATTAACGTGAACCCTGACGTAGGGAATAATTCGTTTAATAATGCCCTATGAAACTATTGAAACATATGAAAATTACAAAACAATAAATAATAATTATCAATAATATTACAGTTTACATAGAAACAAAATTATGAAAACTAAAATTATATTTTTATTATAGAATTTAAACTTTGAAGACAAATACATAAGCCATAAGCATAATATTATTTAAGTATACTTTCAAAAGTAATTAGTAAATGTCTTATCTTTATCATTATTATATATATTATCTATATATTATACAAATAGATATAGACATATAGACTTATAGTATTGTACAACATAGTACCTATCATACATATTTTTATATGCAATATTTGCATGATCACTGAATTCAACAACGGGGCTCCTGCAGGCATAGGCGCCAATAGACAAATTATTTTGGGGGGACTAAAGCCTTCCTATAATATTTTCTAAAAATTATATATGCTCAGTACTAATTACTGACTTTTGAACTGGGGGGACTTGGTAGAAAATCGGGGGAACTAAATCCCCCAAGCCCCCCACCTAATTGTACCAATGCCTGCC
>NW_021760200.1:0-498 GCF_005508785.2 Acyrthosiphon pisum
ACTCAACACTTGAATTTATTAAACGATCATGATAAAACATTGTGATAATTTATTTATTCGTATACGGAAATGCGTTTCCGAATGTCATACCCCCACTCGAATGAATCGTACGAATCTTTTTCACACGACAAAACACATTCGTATACGTAAATATTTCAAGAATACCTCTTTTTCGGATCATGTGGAAACTCGTGTGGAAACCACGATTTTCGTATACGGATCCGATCCGTATGAATTCAAGAATAGGCCCCCTGGTCACGAAAAGGTTGGAGGGTGTGGGGGGTTGACCACGAAATGTAGTACAACAGGCGGAGTTTGGGGGAATAATTTTACAATAGTTCCATATTAATAGTTGATACCACTCTTTAGTTTATTTTTTTCATTAAAATTTAATCAACATCAGTTGAAATATATCTGAATGCAGAATGAAAAGTATGTGAACATGTACATATTTCTAAATAGTTAGACATGTTATAGTAGTTGTTAAAATCGATGATG
>NW_021760201.1:0-1044 GCF_005508785.2 Acyrthosiphon pisum
AACATAACGTACCTAGTACTGTAAAAGCATAAAACCAAGTTGGATATAAGATTTTTTTAAATTGTTTCCACTAAAAACAAAAAACATTGTTTATTAGATTTATTAGATGAGTGGAGTGGAGTGGTACGGGGTTACCCCGCAAAATGTTTGTCCACTTCTCCGCTCATCCAAACTTTGAAACTCATAAACTACTCGCCCCAAATTCGATTTTCATGTATCAAAATATTAAGAAAAATATTCTGCTTTGGAATATAAAATTAAAACCATATGTTGCCATTCAAAAAAGTAAAAAACTTAAAAAATTATAATGATAAAAAATATTTAAAAATATAATTTTTTAAGAAAAACATTGTTTTATAAGCGACTTGAAAGTATGTAAAAAATATTTTCAAAAAAATGTACACTTTTTGAAATAAAGAGTGTTGTTTGATATAAGAATCACCCTGTATAGTCAAATTGAATTACCATTAGTTTCAGCCAGCTCTGTTATATTTTCTACGGCTTTCAATAACATTTCTGATTGTCGTTTAATAGAATATACTTCATTTTTAATACACTTTGCAGCATCGATCATGTCCTAAATATAATTTAATTAATTACCTCTCTTATAGGTACCTACTTAAGAGGACGTGATAACCGCATGTGTTGTCTCCGTCTTACAAGTGCGTAACATAGAAAATGTTACGCTCAGCAGAACACGTGTAGCTCCGTTAATTTAAAAATTAGAGTGAATTTACCTCTTATAAAATCTAAAGATAAACCTAACCTAACCTAACCTTTTTTTTTTTTTTTTCTGTTTCAACCGACGGCGTCGCGGGGACAGCTTTCGCAATACTTCCGCGAGAACCTAACCTAACCTAACCTCTTTTTTTTTTCCTGTTTGAATCGAGGACCGGAGGCGGAACCGCATTAGCATTACTTCACCTCCGGGCCCCCATCGTTTATTGTATAAAAACACAAGGTAATTACAACAATAACAGACATGGTAGTCCTACGACCGGGACCGACTGCAGACTTTCTCAGCTAAAGCTGGTATAGTATGTG
>NW_021760202.1:0-1713 GCF_005508785.2 Acyrthosiphon pisum
ACTATCAAACATTAATATTATTGTCATAAATTAAGAAATTGTTAAGTCAGTAGGTAAGATTACCTATACTTTATTTTTTAAGAGTATAAAATATTATTTTGTTTAAGTCCAAGTGTGATTGCAAATTATAATATTTTGTTCTTCAGAATTGCGGTAGGTTAGTTAGTGTGTTACATAAAATAGAAATGTAGAAATATTAATAAAATTTATTTAATTTAGAAGATTTTAGTCTGTTTATAATAGGTACCTATTCAATAGGTGATTTAAAAAATCCTCCTATAATATTTGGTATATAAATATTAAATGCTTTAATGTAATTATATTAAATTATATTATAATATATAGTATAATATAATATTATTTAGAACAATTAAAATATAATATAATATATTATTTTAATATGATATGTATGCTAAATGCTAATATAAAATTGACAAAACAAAAAATGATAATATGATATGATGTGTTAGTGATAAAAAAAAAAAGCGCGAAATTCAAATGAACCAATCATAGAAGAGCGGTTCTGAGTGTACCCACATTTGCAAAATACGCGTCCCGGTTACAGTTATGATGACAGGAGGAGAAGTTATATATTTATTCAGACGCACTCCTGTTTACGTTGAAGTTGAACGACAAAATAATTGCTACAATGAATTGCCGGTACGATAATATGATAATAAGACATACTTTATGGGACCAAAAACTCACGTATTGCAACAATATGGCACTGTAATTGATTGCAACGAACTACTTCCATCGGTATATGAACACGGGGGCTTATGGTTAGGGATGGCACCACAAGTAGAGAAATTAAAATACCATAAACGTTAAAGCCAGGCACAAAATGGACTTGTGTATACAAAAGTCCAGTAAACTTAATGTTGTCAGGATTATACGACCAGGACTCCATGAACGCATTGCAACAACATCTAATGTTCCCAATTAATGCCAATGCGGCTCAAAATAATTTGGCGAGACAAACCATGGGGTATGAAACTCTAGATAATGAAAAAATAATTAAATTCTTTATTGGTGGTGATACCATAACTAAGATCGTGGACGAACAATTCAAAAAGATGTGGCGTTTTTTTACAGGGTTTGGAAATGTTGTAAGTGGTTTTTTGGGATTGACTTTCATCTGGAAAATATTATTGTCATGTTTTAACGCAGGATTAAATATATTAATACTATATCAAACATTTGGTTGGAGTGTCAAATTAGTAGCTAGGATATTTTCAAGCTTAAAGCATTACATTATGCATAAATCACCTACTTAAGTTGTAGTGTAAGTTTTATAAGTCTTAGTTCATTTTTGAATTAACTACAGCTCGTCCCGTCTTAATATTGATCCAATTACGCGCACGTGTGGCGGTGGAATCCTGTCCCATTTCTGCAATAATTTATATTTTTTCATAATTTTTTTGCCAAAAAATAGGGTTAAATATACTTAACAATTTAATACACGATACATAAGTTTTAATTAATTTTTGAATTAACTACTGCTCATCCCGTCTAAATATTGACCTAATTACGCACACGTGTAGCGGTGGAATCCTGTCCCGTTTCTGCAATAGTTTATATTTTTTCATAATTTTTTTACCAAAAGATAGAGTTTAATATACTTAAGTATTTGGGTATGTTTCATAAGTCTTAGTTCATTGTTGAAT
Source organism: Acyrthosiphon pisum (assembly GCF_005508785.2). Taxonomy (NCBI): domain Eukaryota; kingdom Metazoa; phylum Arthropoda; class Insecta; order Hemiptera; family Aphididae; genus Acyrthosiphon; species Acyrthosiphon pisum. Next base: position 1,668 of record NW_021760202.1, read on the forward strand.
TAACTACTGCTCGTCCCGTTTAAATATACCTAATTACGCGCACGTG
>NW_021760203.1:0-819 GCF_005508785.2 Acyrthosiphon pisum
GTTATAAAAGTGAAATAATTTTATAAAGCAGTATAAAATGCCTAATATACTCTTGCATATTATATCTCACTAGTTTTATTTAAAAACAAATTTATGAAATCAAACAAATATTTCAATTCAATGTTAAAATATTATTTGTTGATTTTAATTTACAAAATAAACCAACTGCAATTATTATGTTATTGACATGTTAAAATGTTGGCGTCTTTAAACAATCTATGCAAAGACATAAACATGCCACTGATAATTACAAATTATTAAATATTAATATAACTATATTAAGTATTATGTGTACAATTAATGATTATGTCAATTTTAGATTCTGAGTGGAACGATGAATGTATTGATTTTACAATGATGTGTGTTTTTTTATTTTTTTTGTGTCTGTGTACACGATAAGTAGTCGAAATAATGCTACGATTTTCAACTTCAGTATCTTGTTCGATCAGAAAGTGAATATCGTTGGTGCATTGGGAGGTCAAAATTTAAATTTCCAAGTAGTTTTCAAAAGCGCCGGGAAAAACAAAAGAAAAATTAAGGAAAAACAGGAATTTTTACGCAAAATCGATTTTTCACAAAATTGAATTTGGTTTTTGGTGTAACTTTAAAAAAAATGACCGTAGATACATGAAATTTTGACTGAATGTTTATCTTAGCATTTTCTATACACCATAACATTTTCAAAATATTTTGATTTATTTTGAGCTCTTTACGGACATTTTCATTTTCCATTTTTTTTTTAGTTTTTTTTCTAAAAATATCAATAAAATTTTATTTGTTGGATAAAAAAGCTTGAAAATTTAATATGTACTACAGCGG
>NW_021760204.1:0-804 GCF_005508785.2 Acyrthosiphon pisum
AATGATATAATATCACTGTATAAGAAAAACGATTCTGAGCGGAGACGGTATATCAGTCTATGTATTAGACATATATATACTTATCTATGGTATTAAAAAAAAATTGACCTATAATAGGTACCTATAATAAATTCCAAATTAATCATATCATAATATCTATTAGGTACTTATAAGTTATAACGCTTTATACATCGACAAAAAACCGTGGTAAAATCATAGATATATAATAGTATACTTTAGAAGTTTCAAGTACCCACGAATAATATTATACAATCACAACAAAATAACTAAAAGAGTTATCCTAGGTTTTTAATATGTAATTTCGTCCAAATTTGTACTTAAAATGACTATAAAAATAAACTGTTTAAATGTATATTTTAGATTTTTTGGTAACAGAATTAATAACTTACGTGGAATCTTGTTTTAAATTTTTAATTCTTAGATACAAAAATTGAACATTTTATAAATTTTTAAGTACAAAATAATTTTTCAAATTAAAATTTGATCTTTAAATGCTTATAAAAAAAAATTGTGCCTATGTATTTTTAATATTTTTCAACTGATATTGTAACAATATATCAGGAGCTTTGTATTAAATTTATACACTTTTTGGCCCAACAGATAAAACTTTATTGATATTTATAGAAAAAAAAACTAAAAAAATTTAAAACTGAAAATGTCCGTAAACAGCTCAAAAAGAGTCAAAATATTTTCAAAATTGTATGGTGTATAGAAAATGCTTATATAAACATTCAATAAAAATTTCATGTATCTGCAGTTATTCGTTTTTGAATTAGAACCAAA
>NW_021760205.1:0-788 GCF_005508785.2 Acyrthosiphon pisum
TGTTGATGATGTCTTTACCGTATGAATTATGTAAGTATTTTATTATATAACTTATTACCTGATTGATGTTCTTTGTCCAAACAACGACGGAATTTGAAATAAGTATTGATGGTATAGATTTTGTTAAAGTAATGTAAGCACAATTTGTAGTTGGATATAAGTTATTTTAATACTTCACAACAAGATCTTATAAGATTTGAGGTGACGGTGTTTTTAAGTTAATAAGCACTTTTTTGAATATGGCGTGTTAAGACGGTGCATATATTAAACTGTGTATGACAGTGTTGAATGTTGTGCATTGACTGATCTGAGTATCAAAATGGGGGTTCTACTTATAGTATTGATCTTTGTACCTTGTTGTTCCATATTAAATTGTTGTTGTTTATTTTGCATAGGTACATGGGTATAATAAAAATATGTTATTGTAAGATTAGTGACATTTGTACATATGTATATATATATATGGTTATTACTTATTCATAGTTTTTGTACCTTTTGGTTAGTATCAGGGTACATGGGTACATATATTTATTATATTATTTATTTGACATTGTTTTGTAGTTTAATTATATAATGAATATGATAGCTGTTGTGTATAATTTTGGGTAATATAATGGGTACATGGGTACAGATATTTATTGTGGTTTTTTGGTAATGAAATATTTAATAGTGTTATGATGATATTGAGTCATGAAACTGTGTTGGTGCAATGACGTAGATATCATTACGATCACGATCACACCACACACGATTTACGTAAACGTAATACACGTACTAAACTTATTATT
>NW_021760206.1:0-786 GCF_005508785.2 Acyrthosiphon pisum
CGCGCATGTGGGTTTTTTTCGTTTAACAATTTTGGATCAATAATATAGAATTATTTCGTTAAATCAAAAAAAGACGTACCTAGTGTTTCTTTTTTTTAACAGGCAATTTTTTATAACATTTTCAAAATGTTAGATTCTGAGTGGAACGATGAATGTATTGAATTTACAATGATGTGTGTTTTTTTTTTTTTTTTTATTTATTTTTTTTTTGTGTGTCTGTCATCACCTTTTAGGACAGTTAAAGTGCTTGGATTTTCTTCAACAGTACCTTTCTGATAGGAAAGTGAATATAGTTGGTACATTGGGGGGTCAAAAGTAAAATTTTTCCAATAGTTTTCAAAAGCGCCGTGAAAAACAAAAGAAAAATTAAGGAAAAACGGGAATTTTTACGCAAAATCTGTTTTCGAGAATATTTATTTTGGTTTTTGGTGTAACTTTAAAAGGAATGACTGAAGATACATGAAATTTTCACTGGTTTTTTATATTTTTTTTTTCTATACATGATAAAATTTTCAAAATATTTTAATTTGTTTTGAGCTGTATACGGACAATTTCAGTTTCCAATTTAATTAGTTTTATTTTCTATGAATGTCAATAAAACTTTATTTGTTGAGTAAAAATACATGACAATTTAATAAAAGGCTTCTACTATATTGTTACAATGAGATTTGAAAAATATTAAAAATCATTAGTCACAGTCTTTTTTTATTAGCATTTAAAGTTCAAAAATTGACACGAAAATTAGCAAATTATTTTGAGTTAATAATTCGTTAAAATTTTTCTTTT
>NW_021760207.1:0-1240 GCF_005508785.2 Acyrthosiphon pisum
TTTTGCATAATTAGTCGAAAGCTTACTAACTTTACACCCCACTTTCTCTCCAAAAATGTGGTACTCATTTCTATCATTTCGTTCGTTGAACAGTTTTTTCATGATCGAGTAAGCTTCATTTACCTATAGAGTAAATAATTATTTTTAAGCTCATTAAGTAGGTATAATACAAAAAAAAATTCTTTTAACTTTTTACTAATTTCTTACCATTGAATCATCTTTATTTTTTTTTCTTGAAGGAATTTGAGTTTCATCAAAAGATCGTTTTTGTCCACCACTAGTTTTATTACTAGGTTCTCTAGTTGTCATTGACAAATTTTCAGAAATTATGGAACTATTATTAATTTTTGAAATTACACTCTCTGTGCCAACATCAATCATTTCTTCAGTATCGTTATTCTCGTTCGACTAAAATGTAAAAAAGGTGGGTAAGTGGATGTCACTCTGCTGTACAGTAGCTTTCAAGTGGGTCACTGTATAAAGGATTGTATTAAATTTGAATTCAATCATATGATATTGTATAAGAAAAATGATTCTGAGCGGAGACGATTTGTCAGTCTGGGTATTTTATATTGTTATTATTGTTATGATATTAAGTACTAAGTATATTTGATGATATTATTGTGAATAAAGTAATTTATATACATATAACCTATTTACGAAGAACCTAGTTTTAAATTTTCAATTCTTAGCTATAAAAGTTGAACATTTTATACATTTTTAACTACAAAATAATTATTTAATTTTATATTTGATACATTTTGACAAAACTCAATCTTTAAATAGGTCTATGTCCCCGGCACCCCCCCATTTCGAATTTCGGGTCCAAACAAATTTTATTCGTTTGTACTTCGTTAGTGCACGTTAGTGCTTTTTTTCCCGTCGTTAGTGCTTTATCCGTTCCAAAGTTATTCGCATTTCGTACAGGGGGGTACCGGGAACATGCCTGCACCCCCGATTTCGAATTTCGGGCCCAAACAAATTTCATTATTTTGTGCACGTTAGTGCTTTTCATGCCATCGTTAGTGGTCCATCCCTTAAAATTGTATTTGAATTTCCTACAGGGGGGTGCTAAGGACATGCTAATTTAGATTTCGAATTTTGGGTCCAAAAATGTTTTATTCGTATATGTTTCGTTAGTGCTTCTTAGTGTTATTCGTCCGGTCGTTATATCTCCACTCCTTCAAAAGTTATTGGCATATCATAGGGGGGGGGGGGGGTTACAAGTGACGTACTAATT
>NW_021760208.1:0-910 GCF_005508785.2 Acyrthosiphon pisum
ATTCTGAGCGGAGACGGTTTGTCAGTCTAGGTATTAGACATACCTATTATAGGTAGGTATACATATCTATAGTATTAAAAAAAAATTGACCTATAACAAGTATTAATAATAAATTCCAAGTTAATCATATCACAATATCCATCAGGTAACGCGTTATACATCAACAACAAACCGTGGTACTATCATAGATATATAATAGTATACATTAGAAGTTTCAAGTACCCACAAATAATATTATACAATCATTACAATCACAACAAAATAAATAAAATATTTATTCCAGGTTTTTTAGTATGTAATTTCGTTCAAATTTGAACTTAAAATGACTATAAAAATAAGCCGTGCTTATGTATTTCTTAGAATTTTTGGCAACAGAATTAAATATTTACGTGCAATCTTGTTTTAAATTTTCAATCCTTAAATATAAAAGTTGAACATTTTATAAATTTTTAACTACAAAATAATTATTCAATTTTAAATTTGATAAATTTTGTCAACATTTTAACTTCAAACGCTTATAAAAAAAATTGTGCCTATGTAATTTTAATATTTTTCAAGTGATATTGTAACAATATATCAGGAGCTTTGTATTAAATTTTTACACTTTTTGGCCCACCAGATAAAACTTTATTGATATTTGAAAACTGACCATGTCTGTACACAGCTCAAAAAGAGTCAAACTATTTTCAAGATTTTATCGTATATAGAAAATGCTAATATAGACATTCAGTGAAATTTTCAAATATCTACAGTCATTCGTTTTTTACTTATAATAAAATAAGAATTTTGTCACATGAGAAATCGAGCGAATATCAAATGTTGTAAAAATATGAATTTCAAACGCTCATAAAATTTAATTTGAGTTTCTTATAGACATTTTTTTTTTGGTAAAGATAAGATTATCCTTTAA
>NW_021760209.1:0-817 GCF_005508785.2 Acyrthosiphon pisum
ATAGAAGCCGACATGCGGCTTATGGTAACGGATACGGTAACCTGCGTTGGCCGTAGTGATGAGGGGACGGTAATCGCAGTCACACCTAGGCGTCCGCGCCGTTCAGTGTGGAGCCGGACTAAGAAATTTGTGAGGCGAATGTTCTGTTGTGGTGCGGTGGACCACGCAGACGTATAGATGAGTTTATATGGTTATATTACGATTATTTGGGCACCGGATCTTAGACGTCCCCCCCACAGTTAAAGAGCTCGTGCCGACGCGTTCGTAGCGAGTACGCAACGCACTTTTTTCTAGTACCTAATAAGTCGCACCTTTTCACTATTTTGTATCCGGCCAGACACGTGTTGTGTTCACCGAACGCCCGGACAAACCGCCTGAATTCGTCCGCCATGTCGAGTGTTTGTACCGAGTTAGGGCAGGTTTTCCGAATGCGATATTTAATTATTTACTGTGCGGCCGCCGACTTTTCGCCGTGAGTTTTGTTTTCCACGTCGCGGTCGTCTGCATAAAATTCACTTTGCTTTTTGGTCGTAATGATGTATTCGACCAATAATCCGACCATTCAAAAAATAGTGACAAGGTGCAACGTTTAATTAAACTTATTACTACAAAAAATGCGGTGCAAACTCGCTACAAACGCGGACGACACGAGAGCTTGAACGTCGGGGGGAGATCTAAAACCCGGTGTCCAAATAATCATAATATAATAACCATATAAACTGTATCACTCCGTTCCGATCGTTGGTTTAATAGATCCGTTGTGGTGATCACTGATGTATATTAGTGGTTACTGCTGCCCTCGGCTAGCACATTTTTC
>NW_021760210.1:0-1089 GCF_005508785.2 Acyrthosiphon pisum
AATTACAAAAAAAAAATCATCGACATTTTCTGAAAATTATGACTTGGTCATAATCATGTCTCTGGAGCAGCCCTTGTGAACTGTGCTGGCTATACTACCTAGTACCTACTAACCTACTGCATACTGTACTATCTACATTTTTACTTTCATAAGACTGCATATAGCCATATAGGTACTCAGAAAGTCAGAAACGATACGTAAAAACATATATAAATCCCGACTCTCTCATGATATTATACCAAATAAATCATTTTATATCAATGCACTATTTTTATTGTACACTTGTAAATAATAATTTTAAAATGTTGTTTGTAAATATAAGTAATTATACTTACTAAATAATATTTACTTAAATAGGTCATTTGTAATAATAATTGTTTATAAAAAAAAAAACAACCAATTGACTAGGTACCTACCTAATTTCTTTATAATTGTTGTAATATACTTTTACATCAAATATGAAATAATAGTAAAAATGATTATCTTGACTGAATTAAAATGCGTCTAGACCAATACAACTTTTACAAAGAAAAATTGCTAGTATATGTTTAAGTAAAAATACTTTAATTGGTTCAACTAAAGAAAACTTTAAGATATTAGATATGTTACCATTTAAGTCTGCGTATATAAAAAAATAACTATTTTATAGATATATAATTAAAAACTTTGAATCCTTTCTGGATATGAATAAGGTTATTAAAAGAGAAAATAGGACATTTGATGTCAGAATGGAGTATTTTAGAAAAGCGTTTGGTAAAAAATGCATAGATTATCTAGGTCCAAAAAGTACAACTCAACGCCAGTAAATATAAAAAGGGACATATTCTATACAGAAGGCAATCGTATAACTATAGAAATAAAAAAGAAATTCAGATTTGGTTATTTTTAATACTCGAAAGATTTCAGATTATATTTAACTGTTGTAATTTAAATTTAGTTTATAAGTATTCTAATTGTATAGATTGATTATTCAGTTCTTGTCCACTTTTCTTATTTATAATTAAATTGTTCATATTAATTATTATATTATATAACTATCTATCACCAGCACAAGCATGTGCTTAAAGGTGGATTGATATTTTTTTTTTG
>NW_021760210.1:3441-4858 GCF_005508785.2 Acyrthosiphon pisum
TGGGCGATATTGGCGCTCTGTAGTGGCGACGATGCGACGAAGGTTCCTGGCAACCCTGGTGTGTTCGGTTTGATCAGGTGATTCACACAGATGCCCGTAAAACCAAACAATGTTCACCTTCGGTGATCTAAGTTAGCTTATAGTACGCAGATTCACAGTGAGCATTTTTGGTAAATGTTCAAACAGATAAATCGGGAAATAGCAATAATTAAACGTAAAATAGAGGATAATATGGAAAAAAATGAATTATCATCAATCGTAACATCGCGTGATGTTAATTGGTGGGTATATGGTATATTCAGCCCTGGAGAATTATTTTGGTAACGGAAAGTCAAATCCAAATATTCGATTCAAGGAGGTTTTAATTGGATGGATGAAGGAGTCAATCAAGAACACAATAATAATAAGACGGTGCAACATATACATAATATATATAATAGCACGGTCACGGTACATTACTATCATTATTATTGTAATAATGATTGTGTATTGTGACCGTGCTATTATATATATGATGTATTTCTCGCACAGTCTTATTAATATTATGTTCCTGGTGGACAGTTACATCCGTCCAGTTAGAACCACTAGCTTGAATTGAATTAGGATTTGACTTGCCCTTCCCAAAATAATTCTCTAGTGCTGAGTATACCGTTGAATAACCCTCTTTCACTGCCAGCCAACCATTAACATCACGTGATGTTATGACGTTCGATGACAATTCACTATTTTCAATGTCCTCTATTTTTTGTTTAATTAATGCTATTTCCTTATTTATCTGTTTGATTTCGTCCCATAGTTCGATATTGGGTCCCTATAAAAAAAAACATTAAAAATAATTATAGTTTTTATACATTCTAAACTTGGTACTTACTGAAGCCGGCTTCCCTATAACTTTGAATGTCAAGCAAAGTGTGATTAAGGTTACGACTACAATAACATAAAGCATTTTTCTTGAAAATTTATTTTTTTCTGGAATATTATACTCTTCAATCTAAAAAAAAATACATAACATTATTATTTTCAGTTAAATTAATCGAAAAATATTAAAATATATACTTACGTCTATGATACAAGAATAATTGTTGCACATCTTAGCCGCACGTTCAACAAAGTGAGTTGTTATTTTCATTTATTTCCAGCCTTGCAAGGTTACTATGTTGATATTTTTCCTGTTATTAGCCAGCATAGACTTATTAACTTAGTTGGTTAAAACTGTACCATATTTTTGTAGTTTTAGACAAATAAGTGGAACCCAGATAACAATTTCTCAACTTAAATATTCTTAGAACTTTATAACTAAGTTTCATCAACAATATAATAGTTGTAATTTTATTATAAATTGTCAGAAATATTTTAAAAATATCATTTAACATACAACATTTTCAAAATGTTTCTAATGTATTATTTTGAATTTAAT
>NW_021760211.1:0-981 GCF_005508785.2 Acyrthosiphon pisum
TTTTTTTCGAAAACCTGTGTATATTTCAACCTGTTAAGAACGATGGTACAAAAATATATTACCTGAAACTATTAGTTTTTATGGTATAGCCTTATGCTTAGTTCACGATTTTCGGTGTTTATTGTTTAACGCATAAGTACAACGCTTATATACCTTGCCTATGACGAATCTTAATTTTTTTTTTTGAAAACTAGGTCAACGTTTTAAAAATGATGGTGCAAAATTAATTCTGACAACAACCCATGGTGGTTTTACATAACAAGTCGAGGGATGTTTTCGATTTCATTTGTCGGAGCGAGCGCAGCGAGCAAGTGACCACCCCAGGTGTATGTATCTGAAAATACTAAAAATTTCAATTATATAGCTATAACTTTAAAGTAAGTTTGAACACCATATTAAGACTTCCCCATCGTTTTTAGAATACCATACCTGGCATCGGAAAATTGATTATAAACTGTCTAAAAGTTCATCAATTGAAGTTGATAGTTTGGTCAAGAAGAAAAAGTACCAGCGATTTATAGAAGAGAGTTCTGATGAAGGTACTCATTAGTTTATTACTTCTTCAAAATTATAAATATCTAAATATTATTAATTTTACCAATATCTTTTATCATACATTATAAATATTTGATTAATTGAATTAATAATACCTAAGTTCATACAATTATTATAATAAACAAGTTTGTGTGAAGGCCTAAATTGATGTAAATAAAATTATACTATAAATTTCAATATTTATTATACACATGATAAACAACAATTTTATTTGTATTTAAATCAATAGATAATACGTTGCGTATTTACACATTAAATGCATACAAATGTTGCAGTATGTGAATTGTATTTTTATACAAATAGTCATTCTTAATATACCATACATAATTAACAAAACACAATGATCATTATAGGTATGGCTTTGTCCAAAAAACAGCATTAATATTATAACTAAAGTTGAAACAAAATTGAAAACGAAATTACAAA
>NW_021760212.1:0-965 GCF_005508785.2 Acyrthosiphon pisum
AATTTAATAAAAGGTTCCTATTATATTGTTTCAAAGGCAGATGAAAAAAATTAAAAAACCAGTCACAATGTTTTTATAAGCATCTAAAGCAGGGCTTGAAACCGAAAAAAATTTTTCCTGTTTCGGTTTCGGATACCTAGCTGTATCGATTTTTTCCGATTTCGGTTTCGGATACCGGTATTGACTTTTTTCGATTTCGGTTTCGGTTTCGGATACCAGTATCGATTTTTTCCGATTTTGGTTTCAGTTTCGGATACCGGTATTGATTTTTTCCGATTTCGTTTTCGGTTTCGGATACCGGTATTGACTTTTTTCCATTTCGGTTTCGGTTTCGGATACCGGTATCGATTTTTTCCGATTTCGGTTTCGGTTTCGGATACCGGAATTCATTTTTTCCGTTTCGATTTCGGTTTTTTACGGTTTTAACCGGTATTCAAAATCAGTATCGAATATCGGTTTTAATCCCTGTAATTATAATAATTTATAATGACATAAAATACTGGCGTAGGAACCTACTCGCCAGTCACCAAACATTGCGTGACGTACGATTTAGCGTCTGGTTGCCTGACAAGTACTATAATATTCGTAATCAATGATAATATTTATACTGGAATGAATACGTAATTATGACATATTTAGTTATAGCCTCTCCACTTCATAACACATTTTCCAAATGATTTACGACCTGATTTTTTTAGAGTTTGTGTAACTTCATCGTTTATAAGTTGAAATTATTTTCTCAATGAGGGGCTAACTTCATGCGTGTCCCACCCAACACATTAAATCAAATTGATTGAAATTTGTTGTTTTACTTTTGATTTGTAACTATTTGTAATTATTTGAAAACATATATTCAACAGCATTTTACATTTAATTAAAAATTGTTTGGATTTCGTTTATTAAGTATATCAATGCTCTAAAAACTATCACACATTTTACTTCCTTCAACCAATAACATTATAATA
>NW_021760213.1:0-1444 GCF_005508785.2 Acyrthosiphon pisum
AGTCACTGATCCCCGTCTACACGACATTGTGACGACACAGATGGTGCATGGACCGTGCGGTGCATTAAATCCATTATCGCCTTGCATGGCTGATGGAAAGTGCACAAAACGATATCCGCGACCGTTAGTTGCTGAAACAGTCACAGGGAACGATGGATATCCAGTTTATCGTCGGCGTTCAAAAGAAGATAACGGTCGAACTATCAGAGTTAAAGTAAATGATCATTTGCAACGGTACTCGACTTTCGGTAAAGAGACTTATGCCGAATTTAATTGAGGCAACCATTATTAACGGAAAGTACGCAGGTGAAAATGTATGTATTCCTCGAATACCAATGATTCCGACTGATCTTCCGTTTGACTTCAAACGATTGCAATTCCCAGTTCGCCTTGCGTTCGCAATGACAATTAATAAGTCGCAAGGCCAATCGCTTAGTGTTTGCGGGATAAATTTGGAAAATCATTGTTTTTCACATGGACAGTTATACGTTGCGTGTTCACGAGTTGGGAAACCATCCGCTTTGTTTGTGTTAACGACAGACAAAAAAACAAAAAATGTGGTTTACCAAAGAGCACTACAATGAAACAATTAAATAACACTTCATTTTAGTAGGTAATTGTAATGAATTTATTACTGTTGTGAAATGAAATAAATATTTTCCTTTTCAAATATATAACAAAAAAAATTACAACGTTACTTAAAACGAATCTGGTGGCGAAACGGAGTTCGACGGGTCTGCTAGTTATATATGTAAGTTATTTAAAATTATAAAATAGCATAGGTAATCTGATCAAATGACCACTATGTTCAATTTAATATGGAAAACCTAAAACAAAATGAGTGCATTACATTTATTTTATTTATACCTAATTAGAAATACATAAATCGATGATCACTTTACACACTCATACAACCTTATTAGATTGTATATAAACAGTCAGCATACATTGATTATAGATTATAAATCTCAACATTATCTATTAGACTTGATGCATCGTCGCTTCACACCGTTACTTAACCACTACAAGACTATATAACAAGTAATATATTTTGATTTGGTATAAGTTTTATAAAAATCTAGTATATTAAAAATCTTAACTCACAAATTTTTATTAAAGGTAAATACAATGTCTTCATACACCATTGTAACTGATGAAGGCTCATCAAACGAAGATGTAAGTATTCTCATTTTATTGTTTGTGTGTATATATCATAATAGATATAAAACATAATTTTATATTTATATAATTGATATTTTATTAAATAATAGCAGGAAAGTTCATATTCAGTAAAACCAGTTACACCAAAAACAAGTAAAAGAAAAAATGTTGATGAGTCAAAAGCTAGTAGTAGTAAAAAGACCAAGATCGGAAAGGTAATAATTAATATTATTTCTAAAATATTATAGCCACACACACACACACACACACACACACACACACA
>NW_021760214.1:0-1120 GCF_005508785.2 Acyrthosiphon pisum
TCTAAACATTAATTTTGTTTATTCTAATGTTTTTCAATATATTTAAATTCCGTATCATAAAATAAACCTTAAGGGGGCTGGAGGGGGCTCCAGTCAATGAAAAAAAAGTGACTTTTAGACCAATAAGCTAGACAAAACTGGAGGAATTTGGTTTGACAGATTTTAATTTTGAAAACGGATTATGGTTTATCAACAAGTTTACTAGAGAATGATCGAAGCGATTTTGAATATTCCAATTATTGTTAGTGTCAAAATGAATAATATAAATACAAAAATATCATATTTTTTCGATATTTTTATTCTTGGATATCACAGCTGAAAATAAAAATATTCAAAATCGACTCGACCACCTGTTGCAGCCCCCTTAATAATAAAACCGTTAAATGAATTTCCAATGTGAATATAATACTTGGGTGTGGCACATATAATGCAACTAAACAATCTTTATAAAGTAATTAACATTCTCATAAAATTAGATCATACAAATTCATAATTCACCATCAACGTTACGATACAACAATTAAAATCAAACACCAGTAGGTATTATACAATAATAATTACACTCTGATCACCTAGATACATGATGAAATAACAATTAATATGTACAGCACGATATTTATCTGACGCAATAACAATTGTATCTCAATCATCCATGAACAATATAATACAATAATCGTCCAATTACAAAGACATACCCAATATTATAATATGGAAGAATACACAAGACAATGCATAATATATTACGCAACAAAGTGGGGATGACAAAATTTCACTACACTATATATGTATAACCAACGCCTACACAGAGAAACGCGGGCTCTCGGAACACTCGTTTGCGGCTCTCGGAATACTATCGTTTTGGCTCTCAAAAGTACTGGTTTTTCCTCTGGGCATGCACACGTCTCTTTTCATATTATACTCTACGGATATTCTCTTCGGATCACTTGGATTATTCGGACGGACTCATTCTCGGATCAATAGTTGCTTCACGGCAGCACGATGTTTTGAAACAGTATGATACGATCATGAGCTGTATTGTATAAAGACAAATCATAGTGTCCTACGTAAAATGATTTCGACACACCTCCCTACATTAAAGTACACTCTTTTATAATTTAAA
>NW_021760215.1:0-777 GCF_005508785.2 Acyrthosiphon pisum
TTTTTTTTTAAAAAGGTAGACATAGTTATGAATAATCTTGTATTACATTTTAAAATCTTAGATTTAAAAAGAAAATTTTTCATGAATTTCTAACTCAAAATAATTTGCAAATTTTCGTCATTTTTACGTATTTTGTCAATATTTGAACTTTGGATGCTTATAAAAAAAAATGTGAATATGGATTTTTAATTTTTTTCATCTGCCTTTGAAACAATATAATAGGAACCTTCTATTAAATTTTCAAACTTTTTAACCAACAAATAAAATTTTATTGACATTCATAGAAAAAAAAAAACTAATAATATTGGAAACTGAAAATGTCCCTAAATAGTTCAAAATAAATCAAAATATTTTGAAAATTTTATCATTTATAGAAAATGAAAATATAAACAACCAGTGAAAAATTCACGTATATACGGTAATTTGTTTTAATGGTACACCAAAAACCAATATCAATTTTCTCGAAAACAGATTTTGCGTAAAAATTCCCGTTTTTCCTTCACTTTTATTTTGTTTTTCACCGCGCTTTTGAAAATTACTGGAAAAATTTTACTTTTGACCCCCCAAAGTACCAACTAGATTCACTTTTCTAACAGAAAAGGTACTGTTGAAGAAAATCCAAGCACTTTTACTGTCCTAAAGGTGATGACAGACACAAAAAAAAAATTTTAAGAAAAACACATCATTGTAAAATCAATACATTCATCGTTCCACTCAGAATCTAAAATATGTGAACCAATAACCACTGATGATTGAATATTGGTAATTTTTATTTTC
>NW_021760216.1:0-1268 GCF_005508785.2 Acyrthosiphon pisum
GCCGCCGCCGAAGACTCCACCACAACTACACCGCTCAGCCAGTTGGAGAAATGCTTACGTCACAGATATGCGTATCACGAGTTGCTGACATACCTATTTATTTTGTCATGATATTCAACTTTTAGGTAACGTCACGTTACTAACGTGTTACCGACATTTTGTTACCTACATATTAAATACGGAACGAAAGACGTCGCGGAAACCCTGCTTACACCATTACACGGTGACCAGAATATCATTGATAATATTATTTATTAATTTACCATTTATGGCCTGTTTAGTGTTTACAGTTACCCACTGCGCCGGCCACAGACTCTGGTCTGCCTCTGATGGCTCGTCTCCTTACGAGTCCCTAAGTCGGTAGGCGAGCTCGGTCGCCGCACAATGTCCCACCTTTAGATTGAAAGGCAGAACTGACATTAGTTTGGGCTGGGCGTCAACGACTCGGCAGGCACCGGGTCGGGGCGTCTGGCCAGACTGACCCAAAGATACGGGTCCTTGCTGATGATGGTTCGAAAGGGTGGTGGCCAAGATTAGTTTCGCACCTCGTGGACGACCGTCCGCGATAAAGGCAAACCAATGCCTGGTCTTTTGCCGGGCTATACTGGTAGCTTCCAAGGGGGTGACAGTCTACTGGAGGCACTCCAGTACCACGGGAGTGAGCGGAGCCCCGTCGGCAACGACGCCGCTCACCGCGGGCGTCCAGAGATGGTTCACGCCCCTGGGCGTCCGTTGCCGGTAGGAATCGTGGGGGCAGTTTTCATACGAATACTATGTGGTTATGTCAAATGGATGCTTATTTAAGTTCTCGCAGACAGGCGAAAACCTCTGATGAATGGCCGCAACCTTCCGGGGATGCGAGTCTCTGGTAAGTTGTCGGTTCCTCTCGGGCGTCTAGCCGCTATACCGGTGTAGTATCACCGGAGGTTGGGTATTACCAGAAATACTCGGTGTGGAGATAGCGCACAGCCGGACCAGGCGAATTCAGGCGGCACTCGGCCTGTCTTCATGGTACGGGACCTCGGTCCCGGTGCTCGTGGTCCTTAGACGACGCGCGGCTGGCGTACTGGGCCACCGTACGTCGGCCGTGAACCTCCGCGGCTCTCGACTAGCGCACAGCGCTAATGTGAGGTCCGCGGTTGTAGCCGCAAGGCACCAAACCCGGGAGTCTTCGTGCGCCGGCCACAGTCCACTGGACCACTGCCCACTGTCGTTGTCGTATAAATTAATACTCTGTACAAGCATTGTGCATTTATATACTGTTCTAC
>NW_021760217.1:0-771 GCF_005508785.2 Acyrthosiphon pisum
AATGCTTATAAAAAATAATTGTGCATATGTATTTTTAATATTTTTCAACTGCTATTGTAACAATGTATCAGAAGCCTTGCATTAAATTTTCACGAATTTTTACCAAACAAATACAATTTTATTGATATTTATAGAAAAAAAAATTGAAAAAATTGAAAAATGACAATGTCCGTAAGCAGCTCAAAAAGAGTCAAGTTATTTTCAAATTTTTATCGTGTATAGAAAATTCTAATATAAATATTCAGTGAAATTTTTAAGTATCTACAGTCATTCGTTTTTTAATTACAACAAAAGAAGAAAATCGCTACATGAGAAATCGAGTGAATATCCAATGTTGTAAAAATTTGAATTTCAAACGATCATAAAAATTTAATTTTACTTTCTTATGGATATTTTTTGTTTGATAAAGGTAGATAATCTTATAAGGAATCTTGTATTACATTTTAAAATCTTAGATTTAAAAAGAAAAATTTTTACGAATTCTTAACTCAAAATAATTTGCTAATTTTCGTGATTTTTCCATATTTTGTCAATTTTTGAACTTTAAATGCTTATAAAAAAAAACTGTGACTAAGGAGTTTTAATATTTTTCATCTGCTTTTGAAACAATATAATAGGAGCCTTTTATTAAATTTTCAAGCTTTTTTAATCAACAAATAAAATGTTATTGATATTTTTAGAAAAAAAACTAAAAAAAATGAAAACTGACATGTCCGTAAAGAGCTCACACTAAATACATTAGACATTGTATAAGGTATTTCATGTTAATTA
>NW_021760218.1:0-2966 GCF_005508785.2 Acyrthosiphon pisum
TTGAATTATTATGTGTTATGTATAATAATATATATTTTAATGTACAACAGAAACAATAGAATTTAACAATATTTTCAATATGACAGTATATGCATATAGTATAATACCTACGTGATAAAAGCCTCCAAAATGGTTCTATAATGGCATAGTGCTACTGAATAAACAACTATTTAATCTTACATTCTAAATTAATAATAGAATAAGTAATTTTTTGTAATCAATAAATAATTAAGTGTATTATTTATAATAATATGTCCACCTCTACCATATTATCGTTAAATAGTGTATTTCTTATTATTATCACTAACACCGTGTTATAAATTAAAGAAATTTCCGCAAGCTTGTATCACTATATCCTATCTAGATTTTAATTTTGTAATTCGTGTTGAATGTAATTAACATTGTTTGTTCGTAGCTTGTTAATTAGATTCGTATTTAATTAATAAATACTGTGTTTATTACTTATATCATTTTAAAATCTATAGAAATACAATAGTTTCGTCATTTAATTTATTAATTTTCTATGATCTATAAAAATGGTTATTCTTTCATTACAGTTTATTTTAAATATCAACGATTTAGTTAATTTTGACGATTTTAGGCTATTCTAAATGGTCAATCAGGTTTTGGGATAATATATTACTTACATATTTTTAATACCTAGGTGGCTAGGTTAGGTATATATAATATATATTTTTTTTTTTCATTTATTAATTATAATTGTTTCAACAAAATGTTTGTTTTTACAATTTTTTTTTTATACATTTACATTATTCATACATTTCTTAAATAGCTAGAGTAATACAATTTGTACAATTTTTTTTTTTTTTTATTAAATGAATTTATTTATTTATTTATTTATTTATAATGATTAACGCCAATCGGCTTTTATACAAAGTAATTACATACAAAATAATAACAAATTTAAATAACAATATTAAAATAGTAAGACATAATAACAGTATTAAAAATACTGAGACAGCAAAAACCAATAATATGGTGAAACAAAAATAAAATTTAACTTATGAGTTGATTAGTTGTTTAGTTTTGTTCTGATGATACCGATGATGAAGATGATGAAGATGATTCTGGAGGTAGCAAGATATCTTGAGGTAGCCGTGGCTTTAGTCTGCGGTTTTTAGTTTTTTTCCCAATCTTGAAGTGAAGGGCGCCTTCTGTTGTTTTTAGTTTCGTGTGAAAATTTTTAAATTGTTCAATTATCCATGTGTTTATGTAAGGTATTCCAGTGTCATTATGGAGTTGTGTGTTTCGCATGAACCATGGGGCTTTAAGAGCTATTCTGAGAAATTTATTTTGTATCGTTTGTAATTTTTTAATTTTTGTTTGGGATGCGGCTGCCCATATTGGGCATGCATATGTAATTAGTGGTCTTATTATTGATGTGTATATTAGAAGTGAGCATTTAATTTGAAGTGTTGAGCTGTAATTTATTAGGGGGTATAAGATTTTCAAACGTGTATAGGCTTGGTTTAATTTTTTATTTATATGCATTTTCTATGTTAATTTTTCATCAAGGTGTACTCCAAGATATTTAATAGATTGATCCTTATTATTCCATAGTATAGGCTGATTTTTGATTTTTAATTGGGTTGGATTTGAGTATCTTTTTAGGCTAAATATTTTAGCTTCGCTCTTAGTTGGGTTAAGAGCGAGTTTCCATCTTGTAAACCATATATAATATATAATATTATATATGTATCTAAATCACACATCTGTGATTATGAGCTATTTAATATTTATATATATATTTTTTTTTTGTTCTTAAATTCTAAATTTATGCATACTGATCGAGTGAGTGACCGAAAATAAGTTTAAATGTATAATAGCTCCTTCATTTATTCTTTTTTTTTTGAGGTGCCATGATTTTAAGCAGTTGATCTGGTATATTGTTCTGGTATTTGCTCTTCTCATTGTTAATCATATTCACTAAATTTGGTTAATATGTAATTCATCGTTAGCTGTTTTCTGTAGGCTAGTCATGTGCGTACGAGGTTTACTTATTAGTTATTACCATCAAGTAACCATGGTGCTAATAACTTCATTGCGTGAGGCTAATATTGTCAATCTATTAAATATTACTATTTCATATTTTTTATCGTTTTTTTAAAGGCCACAGTCCCCTTGTAAATAATAATTTTAATTGCACTAAGTTGTTGATGGAATATCATCTTAAATATATAATATTTTTATATAGAAATGAAGTGAGCTGGGAAGTCTAAGATTATTTGATGGAAATAATAGTTTATAACTTAAATGCATATTGTTGTAGAGTAAAATAAAAAAATACGTATTGAAAGAGTGTTTATAAAGTCTTTAATCTGACCTAATAGGGCAAACTCCACCGTAAGCTGCAGATGTCTGAAATAGAGCAGATCACAGAACCAAAGACTAGGAATAGTAATTGTATCTAATAACATGCTAGTAGGCCAGGATGCTATAGTTCAGCAGTAATACGAATACCATTATCGGTTGACCGAACGTTTCATATGACTAAATTAAGTTATAGGAGGTCGTAATACAGGATTTTAGAAATGTTCAAAAGTACTTATATATAAGATATTATAATGGTAGAAAAGGTATGAAATGTGGTCTGTATTCGATTTACCGTACCTAGTTATTCCTTACTCGTAAATTTATAATATAAAAACGTACGATGTTGATTCAATGGATTCAATAATTAGTATTACAGGAGTAAAGAACTATTTCAGTGGTAGAAGTGATTGCTTGGAGGGGCAATGATGAGAGTTTAATGCAATTAAAATGTTATTATGATAAAAAATTAATATTTTATAGTACAACATTCGGAGGTTAATGATGACAAGAATGGTTATAATTTATCCGTGAAAAAATATAAAGTACTTACCTATATATTTTTCATTAAAAGTGGTCCGGCATTGTTGTTTCATCGTTATTGTAAATACACCAATACTAACAAATAACAAAGA
>NW_021760219.1:0-832 GCF_005508785.2 Acyrthosiphon pisum
GACAGATATTAAATAAAACTAGAAAACTATTCTATTATTGCAGCTGACAATAATATTTTTCCAACCAATTATCTCGAATATAAATAAAATGTTCAAAATAAAAAAGCAAAGTATTCAATACCAATAAGTATTTAATACAAAAAAAAGTATTTAAAATACTATTCAAAATACTTCATGCTGAAAGTATTTAAAAAGTAATTCAATACTTAAAAAAGTATTTGAATACTTTTACTCAAATACTTTTATTTAAATACTTTACAGGATTGGGTATAACTTCTCCCTCCACTACTATACCCTACCAAGGGCTTTCGCGTTATTATAATATCTAACGTCATCAATCATCACAGTTATGTTATTATGTTAACATAATCTTTAAATCAGTGTTTCCGAACCTTTTTACCACCACGGACTACTTCGACAATGTTTTATAGGTCGCGGACCACCTCAATTTTACGCAAACTAGGAAGACCTTTTTTTTTTTTGCTCATTAACAAGAATACACAAAATTTATTGAAAAATGTTAATTTTTATTAGTTTTCTGTACTTTTATATAATATAATTATTAAACTTAACTAATAATTTACTTAGTGTGATTTTTGTGGCTGCATTTCTTTGACCAGTTTTTCAATTCTCGGATGAATGTTGCTAATGGCTAAACGCATGTCGTCACTTACGTCCAAGCGATTTCTCTGTTTATTTTTGATCACAAGTAGACTGGAAAATCCTTGTTCACACAAATACGTAGTTGAAAATACTACTAAATAACGTAATGCAATTTCCCGTAGTTGAATATGTAATGTTGCCCTTCTGCACCAAATTCCTCAGGTTCATG
>NW_021760220.1:0-785 GCF_005508785.2 Acyrthosiphon pisum
CGTCCGCTGTCCAACGCGGTGAGATCGCCCGCTACGACGCCCGAAGCGGACGTGCGAATCGCGTTCGTAATTCGCCGGGACGGCGAAACGGCTTAAGAGTCGTTGATTTGACTCCAATTCTCAACTCAGTAGTTAGGCAGGTCGGTTAGGCGTAGGTAGGGTTGACCCGGGGTCATGGTTTCGATACCGGTTGCCGCGATTCGCAATAATTTGCGGCGGCCGTGCTGAATTGGAATTTTTTTTTCCCCGTTTTTTTTTTTCAAAATTCGAGTATTACCGCCTCTACGGACTTTGTACGGCCCCGTCGCGACTTATTAGCGTTCCCCGCCAAATTTATGAGTCGAGTTCCGCAGCGGAAATTGGTGATCTGACGGTGCCGTTATTACTATATACAGTCATTTTTTTTGATTCGATAGGTAAGTTGCTTTATTATTTTATATTTTACTGCCTTTTGTCCTTTCGCCCATTCGGTCGCGCCGTATTTATATATTTGATTTGGTATAAATATACACGATATAGCCACAGTCTGTAGCCTGTAGGTAGGTACATGCATGTTATAATAAATAAATGTATAAATATTATGAGTTATTAGCTATGCCATAGATATGATTTTATAATATGAACATACATAAAATCAAATTAATAAATAACACTATTTAATTGATCTAATAGGCATTTAATACTATCTACATTAGAGACATGGGCTCGATATTAAATA
Source organism: Acyrthosiphon pisum (assembly GCF_005508785.2). Classification (NCBI taxonomy): domain Eukaryota; kingdom Metazoa; phylum Arthropoda; class Insecta; order Hemiptera; family Aphididae; genus Acyrthosiphon; species Acyrthosiphon pisum. Next base: position 719 of record NW_021760220.1, read on the forward strand.
TTATACTATATAGCAGGTAGGTACTTGATATTATATTACTGTTTTTAAGGTTAGTCACATTTGGTTA
>NW_021760221.1:0-1823 GCF_005508785.2 Acyrthosiphon pisum
CTCCGTAACTAATTTATTAATCGGTAACATTGTCGATAAAGCTGGGCTCAGCTCACGGCTCGCGTCTGATATATCAAAATAATATGGGAAAATAATAAATTACAAAATTTCGGCCACGTGAATGTGGAAACATCGCATAAAATATTCTATGCTCTATTATGTTATGCTCAATCGTGCTTTACCGTACTCAACTCACGAAATAATTTACGAAAAATACAAACTATATATCATACAAACAAATTTAATATGTATTTATATAATATAACAATGGACATTTTAAGGAATGTGTAATTATAATTCATAATAAAATTAATAACATATAGATACACAATATATTAAAACCTAACCTGTAGTGTATATAATATATTAATTTTATTGGAAAAAAACGTGAAAAAAAAATGCAAAAAATTTCGAGATTACGGGCGGCTGTGTTAATCCATATGCACTGAGCAGTCGACGCCCGGAAGAGCAAATGACGGGTTCGAACTCGGACCTACCTAGCAACCTATGTTTGGGGAACCTACGCCTAACCTACTACGCCACGATTTGCGTTGTCAATTTCGGTTGAAACTTCATTACTTAAGCTGTAACGCTGTGTATCAACGGAGTGACGTAAACCAATATTCGATATACATCGATTTAATCGTTTATAATTTGATGTATCTACACACTGTTTAATCTTTAATTGTAATTTATTCAATGATCTGACCGTTATTATTATGATTACATTATTATAATGTATGTTTGAATATTACATTTATTTAAATCAAACCGCAAAATTGTGTTTACGTTAAGCAATATACCAACGTTATTATAATCAAAAACAAAATCGTGCACTTGTGCGTTGGAACGAAGACCGACTGACATTTCGTGAACCCGAATTTTAAAGTGTACACACCGAATTTGCGTACAAACCGCATATCCACGGGTTTCAAAAGAAATAAAATTAACAAATAGAGCAGAAACAGCAGTTAAAAAAACGAAACGAATCGAGAAAAACGGAAAAAGCAATAATAACGACCGACGCTGCTACGATGGCTATAGACCGATATCGCGTACAAACCGCACATCGGTGGCTTTTAAAACAAACAAACTATATGTGAATAGAGGAGTGACGGGGGTGGTAAAATGTCGAAAAAGTGAAAAACGGCGTAAAAAGCGTAATATTTTTCGAAAAACGTTTAGTTTTGAAACATTTGAAAACCAACCGCCCGCCGCCGCGGCGAAGGTACGCGATTGGACGCGTTAAGGAACGGGAACGGGAACGGGTCAGGCGGACTGTAGAAACGGAGCGGTGTTTAATTTTTTACGCCACGGGTTCACTATAGCCGGCGTTTTCTGTTCCATTGGTACACTATACCTAGGGGGCGCCACGGTTCTCGGAATCTTCATTTTATAGTATAGGATTATGCCGCCTGAACCATTCAGTAAAACCGTGTCGGAGTCATCCGATCTCCCAGAGTCATTGATATCTGCGGGGGAATCGCCATATCATTTGAATTCCACGAGTTCGGACCACCTGGTCTTTCGTTTCATCTCTTCAGAGAGAGAGAGAGAGAGAGAGGGAGAACAACGTTCGGTTTCGGCGTACCGCGGCGTACAGGAGGTATACCACATAAGATACCTAAATATTCCGACCGCATCATTTACTCATTACTCATTAGCACTGCACGAAAATGTGCATTCAACACTACTTACCACACATAGGTATATAGGTAAATATAAAATAATACATGTGTGCGTCCCTGAATTTCGTTATCAGAGTAAAAAACTGTATAAATATGATCACGCGTGACCTCAATTCAACATAACAACGTTAGAAT
>NW_021760221.1:3051-4027 GCF_005508785.2 Acyrthosiphon pisum
GACAATCAAATACAGCTATCAACTCTACACTTTTTAACAACCAAAAGCAGAGGACAAACGTAAGAAATTTTCAGTTCATCAATTTAGATCGTGAGTGACGAATAGTGACTCTTGAATTTTAAACATTTCCACCAAGCTTTATCTCTAATCCTTATCACAAATTACTTGCACCAAAATTCGGTACCAGCTCAAAGCCACAGGCCCCCGATTTTCACTTACATCTAGGATGCGACGGGAAATGCGTCCAATCCGCCATACGCAGATGCCCTATACCTCTTAGATTTGCATACAGCGATGATTGATAGCTAGACATTCGATTACAATTCTTATACAGTCAACAAAACAGAACCGGGCATACAGCAAGGCACGGTATTACACCAAACGAGAAAAGACCGCTAGACACTCAAAGTCACAGTTTTCAGTACAGTTTAATTTTTTTTGAATTTCCCGTGAAACGATTTTCACTTGACCACCACGAAGGCGCCGGAGGCGGCTTCCACAACACCCGGAATCGAGGCACACTGGAAGCTAGTAAATAAATAAAATAATAAAATCGTTAATATAAATAATTTATGCATAATATCAAAAAAAAAATAAATATATTCTTTATTAGGCTTAATCGACAGCTGATATATATATATATAGCCGATACCAGAATGTATCAACCGAAAATGTGATCCTATTGCAGGGCTTGCATTTGAAAAAAATTCTGTTACGTTACGCGATTTTTGCGTTTATCATTATTTAGAACTAAAACGTCATATAGGCGTGACTAGACTTCATCGGCAGGGACAGCCTAGCTAATTACCGGCGCTACCTTATTAGTGAACTGAAAAAATCCCCATACACCCAAAGCCGTGTTTTTTTAAGCCCCCCCCCCTACACAATGAAATAATTACATCATTTAAAAAAAGTCTAAATTATCTATTTATAATAATAATCTACAGTAACTTCAGGTATTAGCAGCCTTGGATTA
>NW_021760222.1:0-1571 GCF_005508785.2 Acyrthosiphon pisum
CGTGAGCTGGGTTTAGACCGTCGTGAGACAGGTTAGTTTTACCCTACTGATGCAAGGTCGCACGCGATCGAAACCGCCTTTACGGCGGCAGTCGTTACGATAGTAATCCTGCCCAGTACGAGAGGAACGGCAGGTTCGGACATTTGGTTCGGCACTCGCCCGAGCGGGCGTTGGTGCGAGGCTACCATCCGTTGGATTACGCCTGAACGCCTCTAAGGCCGTATCCACTCTGGAGAAAACAGCCGGGCCGGCTTTCGGGCCGGTCTCGGGAAAACGATCGTCCGTACGGCGGAGGAGAACCCAGTATACATCGGGAAGGCGTCAAAGCACGGACCTTCGGGTCCACGACGAGCCGGATTCTCGGCCGCGCGGGCTCTCGGGCCCGCTGGCCGTGCATCAACGGTGAACGCGGTGATCCCGCGGCAAACGGTGTGGGTTTTCGGAATCGTCTGCAGACGACTTAAGTACCGGGCTGGGTGTTGTACTCGGCAGAGCAGTTACCACGCTGCGATCTGTTAAGACTGCCCTTTGCCTCGGGGGTTCGTCTTGTCGGTTGGACAGGACCCCCAGTGACCGATGCGTGAACGGATCGGCCGACCGGCGGCCCGCGCGGCGGGCGCCTTTTTTTTTCAATTCCTAATCGCCGTACCACTACGCACCGACATAGGATTAATTTGAGACGATTTTTTTTAACGCGTCCTCCGGGCGTGGTTTTTTTTTCAACTCCGCATCGCCGTGCCACTACGCACGGTGATGGTAATTTTTTTTTAAAATTCGGCTGCCGTGCCACTACGCACGGTGATGGTAATTTTTTTTTAAAATTCGGCTGCCGTGCCACTACGCACGGTGATGGTAATTTTTTTTTAAAATTCGGCTGCCGTGCCACTACGCACGGTGATGGTAATTTTTTTTTAAAATTCGGCTGCCGTGCCACTACGCACGGTGATGGTAATTTTTTTTTTAAAATTCGGCTGCCGTACCACTACGCACGGTGATTGTCATTTTTTTTTAAAATTCGGCTACCGTGCCACTAACTACCCTTGGCATTGGTTTCGCTAGATAATTTGAGTCGTCTCGATCGTTTGCCCTTGGCATTGGTTTCGCTAGATAATTTCAGTCGAATCGATCGTTTGTCCTTGGCATTGGTTTCGCTAGATAATTTGAGTCGTCTTGATCGTTTGCGCTTGGCTGAGGTTTCGCTAGATAATTTGAGTCGTCTCGATCGTTTGCCCTTGGCATTGGTTTCGCTAGATAATTTCAGTCGTATCGATCGTTTGCGCTTGGCTGAGGTTTCGCTAGATAATTTCAGTCGTCTCGATCGTTTGGCCCTTGGCATTGGTTTCGCTAGATAATTTCAGTCGAATCGATCGTTTGTCCTTGGCATTGGTTTCGCTAGATAATTTGAGTCGTCTCGATCGTTTGCGCTTGGCCTGAGGTTTCGCTAGATAATTTGAGTCGTCTCGATCGTTTGCCCTTGGCATTGGTTTCGCTAGATAATTTCAGTCGAATCGATCGTTTGTCCTTGGCATTGGTTTCGCTAGATAATTTGAGTCGTCTCGATCGTTTGCCGC
>NW_021760222.1:3318-4654 GCF_005508785.2 Acyrthosiphon pisum
TTACGGGGTCTCGGAGCCCCGGTACCGGGTATTCGATAGTCACGCGGGCGCGTCGACGACCGACGGGCAGAGTGCCGGTCGGACGGCGGCGGCTTCCCTGGAGCGGATTCGGGTGCCACTGTGCCGTGCATGGACTTAGGATAAATTGGTCGGCGTTCGACGGGCGGTGTTCGAGGTGAAAAAAAAAATGATTTCGGCAGCGGACGGTACACCGCGGGCGGTCGTCGGTGGCGTGCGCCGAACACGTTACGGGGTCTCGGAGCCCCGGTACCGGGTATTCGATAGTCACGCGGGCGCGTCGACGACCGACGGGCAGAGTGCCGGTCGGACGGCGGCGGCTTCCCCGGAGCGGATTCGGGTGCCACTGTGCCGTGCATGGACTTAGGATAAATTGGTCGGCGTTCGACGGGCGGTGTTCGAGGTGAAAAAAAAAAATGATTTCGGCAGCGGACGGTACACCGCGGGCGGTCGTCGGTGGCGTGCGCCGAACACGTTACGGGGTCTCGGAGCCCCGGTACCGGGTATTCGATAGTCACGCGGGCGCGTCGACGACCGACGGGCAGAGTGCCGGTCGGACGGCGGCGGCTTCCCCGGAGCGGATTCGGGTGCCACTGTGCCGTGCATGGACTTAGGATAAATTGGTCGGCGTTCGACGGGCGGTGTTCGAGGTGAAAAAAAAAAATGATTTCGGCAGCGGACGGTACACCGCGGGCGGTCGTCGGTGGCGTGCGCCGAACACGTTACGGGGTCTCGGAGCCCCGGTACCGGGTATTCGATAGTCACGCGGGCGCGTCGACGACCGACGGGCAGAGTGCCGGTCGGACGGCGGCGGCTTCCCCGGAGCGGATTCGGGTGCCACTGTGCCGTGCATGGACTTAGGATAAATTGGTCGGCGTTCGACGGGCGGTGTTCGAGGTGAAAAAAAAAAATGATTTCGGCAGCGGACGGTATACCGCGGGCGGTCGTCGGTGGCGTGCGCCGAACACGTTACGGGGTCTCGGAGCCCCGGTACCGGGTATTCGATAGTCACGCGGGCGCGTCGACGACCGACGGGCAGAGTGCCGGTCGGACGGCGGCGGCGTCCCCGGAGCGGATTCGGGTGCCACAGACTGGAATCACCGTGCGTGAAAAAAACGATTTTTTTTTTTCGGTCGACGTTCGCGGTTATTCGTCGGTACCCGGGTAGTGCGCATGGCGGCAGCCCCGGCGACGTTCGTCGAACCGATTTCGATTTCAACTTTTCGAACGTCGTTTTTCCGAGCGCAATAACTCGGGAACGGTTACGATTACCCCGACGACACCGAGAGGTGATCTCGTCGTACTTAACGAGTTCTAT
>NW_021760222.1:4704-5300 GCF_005508785.2 Acyrthosiphon pisum
CGGCGGCAGTCGTTACGATAGTAATCCTGCCCAGTACGAGAGGAACGGCAGGTTCGGACATTTGGTTCGGCACTCGCCCGAGCGGGCGTTGGTGCGAGGCTACCATCCGTTGGATTACGCCTGAACGCCTCTAAGGCCGTATCCACTCTGGAGAAAACAGCCGGGCCGGCTTTCGGGCCGGTCTCGGGAAAACGATCGTCCGTACGGCGGAGGAGAACCCAGTATACATCGGGAAGGCGTCAAAGCACGGACCTTCGGGTCCACGACGAGCCGGATTCTCGGCCGCGCGGGCTCTCGGGCCCGCTGGCCGTGCATCAACGGTGAACGCGGTGATCCCGCGGCAAACGGTGTGGGTTTTCGGAATCGTCTGCAGACGACTTAAGTACCGGGCTGGGTGTTGTACTCGGCAGAGCAGTTACCACGCTGCGATCTGTTAAGACTGCCCTTTGCCTCGGGGGTTCGTCTTGTCGGTTGGACAGGACCCCCAGTGACCGATGCGTGAACGGATCGGCCCACCGGTCGCGTTCCACGCGTCGGGCGCGCATGATCGGTGCGTGGCGCTCCGGCGCCGCGTACCGCGAAAGGCGTCGGTCGCG
>NW_021760222.1:6622-11078 GCF_005508785.2 Acyrthosiphon pisum
GGTTTTTTTTTCAACTCCGCATCGCCGTGCCACTACGCACGGTGATGGTAATTTTTTTTTAAAATTCGGCTGCCGTGCCACTACGCACGGTGATGGTAATTTTTTTTTAAAATTCGGCTGCCGTGCCACTACGCACGGTGATGGTAATTTTTTTTTAAAATTCGGCTGCCGTGCCACTACGCACGGTGATGGTAATTTTTTTTTAAAATTCGGCTGCCGTGCCACTACGCACGGTGATGGTAATTTTTTTTTTAAAATTCGGCTGCCGTACCACTACGCACGGTGATTGTCATTTTTTTTTAAAATTCGGCTACCGTGCCACTAACTACCCTTGGCATTGGTTTCGCTAGATAATTTGAGTCGTCTCGATCGTTTGCCCTTGGCATTGGTTTCGCTAGATAATTTCAGTCGAATCGATCGTTTGTCCTTGGCATTGGTTTCGCTAGATAATTTGAGTCGTCTTGATCGTTTGCGCTTGGCTGAGGTTTCGCTAGATAATTTGAGTCGTCTCGATCGTTTGCCCTTGGCATTGGTTTCGCTAGATAATTTCAGTCGTATCGATCGTTTGCGCTTGGCTGAGGTTTCGCTAGATAATTTCAGTCGTCTCGATCGTTTGCCTCTTGGCATTGGTTTCGCTAGATAATTTCAGTCGAATCGATCGTTTGTCCTTGGCATTGGTTTCGCTAGATAATTTGAGTCGTCTCGATCGTTTGCGCTTGACTGAGTTTCGCTAGATAATTTGAGTCGTCTCGATCGTTTGCCCTTGGCATTGGTTTCGCTAGATAATTTCAGTCGAATCGATCGTTTGTCCTTGGCATTGGTTTCGCTAGATAATTTGAGTCGTCTCGATCGTTTGCGCTTGGCTGAGGTTTCGCTAGATAATTTCAGTCGAATCGATCGTTTGTCCTTGGCTGAGGTTTCGCTAGATAATTTCAGTCGAATCGATCGTTTGCGCTTGGCTTTGGTTTCGCTAGATAATTGATAGGCATATGGCCAGTGGGCCGTACCGACGGCCTTCGCTCGGGCGAGGTTCTTAATTGTAATATTCACATGCCGTACCACTACGCACGGTGATATTAATTTTTTTCAACTCCTCATGCCGTGCCACTACGCACGGTGATGGTAATTTTTTTTTTTAAATTCGGCTGCCGTCCCACTACGCACGGTGATTGTAATTTTTTTTTAAAAATTCGGCTGCCGTACCACTACGCGTTGACATTGGTGTGCCTCGAGACGAATTTTCTGACCGACGGCCGACGCTCGGACGAGGTTTTTAATTTTAAAATTCACATGCCGTACCACTACGCACGGTGATAATCATTTTTTTCAACTCCTCATGCCGTACCGCTACGCACGGTGGTGGTAATTTTTTTTTTTAAATTCGGCTACCGTGCCACTACGCGTTGACATTGGTGTGCCTCGAGAAGAATTTTCTGACCGACGGCCGACGCTCGGACGAGGTTTTTAATTTTAAAATTCACATGCCGTACCGCTACGCACAATGGTGGTAATTTTTTTTTTTTTTGAATTCGGCAGCGGACGGTACACCGCGGGCGGTCGTCGGTGGCGTGCGCCGAACACGTTACGGGGTCTCGGAGCCCCGGTACCCGGGTATTCGATAGTCACGCGGGCGCGTCGACGACCGACGGGCAGAGTGCCGGTCGGACGGCGGCGGCTTCCCCGGAGCGGATTCGGGTGCCACTGTGCCGTGCATGGACTTAGGATAAATTGGTCGGCGTTCGACGGGCGGTGTTCGAGGTGAAAAAAAAAAATGATTTCGGCAGCGGACGGTACACCGCGGGCGGTCGTCGGTGGCGTGCGCCGAACACGTTACGGGGTCTCGGAGCCCCGGTACCGGGTATTCGATAGTCACGCGGGCGCGTCGACGACCGACGGGCAGAGTGCCGGTCGGACGGCGGCGGCTTCCCCGGAGCGGATTCGGGTGCCACTGTGCCGTGCATGGACTTAGGATAAATTGGTCGGCGTTCGACGGGCGGTGTTCGAGGTGAAAAAAAAAATGATTTCGGCAGCGGACGGTACACCGCGGGCGGTCGTCGGTGGCGTGCGCCGAACACGTTACGGGGTCTCGGAGCCCCGGTACCGGGTATTCGATAGTCACGCGGGCGCGTCGACGACCGACGGGCAGAGTGCCGGTCGGACGGCGGCGGCTTCCCCGGAGCGGATTCGGGTGCCACTGTGCCGTGCATGGACTTAGGATAAATTGGTCGGCGTTCGAAGGGCGGTGTTCGAGGTGAAAAAAAAAAATGATTGCGGCAGCGGACGGTATACCGCGGGCGGTCGTCGGTGGCGTGCGCCGAACACGTTACGGGGTCTCGGAGCCCCGGTACCGGGTATTCGATAGTCACGCGGGCGCGTCGACGACCGACGGGCAGAGTGCCGGTCGGACGGCGGCGGCTTCCCCGGAGCGGATTCGGGTGCCACTGTGCCGTGCATGGACTTAGGATAAATTGGTCGGCGTTCGACGGGCGGTGTTCGAGGTGAAAAAAAAAAATGATTTCGGCAGCGGACGGTACACCGCGGGCGGTCGTCGGTGGCGTGCGCCGAACACGTTACGGGGTCTCGGAGCCCCGGTACCGGGTATTCGATAGTCACGCGGGCGCGTCGACGACCGACGGGCAGAGTGCCGGTCGGACGGCGGCGGCGTCCCCGGAGCGGATTCGGGTGCCACTGTGCCGTGCATGGACTTAGGATAAATTGGTCGGCGTTCGACGGGCGGTGTTCGAGGTGAAAAAAAAAAAATGATTTCGGCAGCGGACGGTACACCGCGGGCGGTCGTCGGTGGCGTGCGCCGAACACGTTACGGGGTCTCGGAGCCCCGGTACCCGGGTATTCGATAGTCACGCGGGCGCGTCGACGACCGACGGGCAGAGTGCCGGTCGGACGGCGGCGGCTTCCCCGGAGCGGATTCGGGTGCCACTGTGCCGTGCATGGACTTAGGATAAATTGGTCGGCGTTCGACGGGCGGTGTTCGAGGTGAAAAAAAAAAATGATTTCGGCAGCGGACGGTACACCGCGGGCGGTCGTCGGTGGCGTGCGCCGAACACGTTACGGGGTCTCGGAGCCCCGGTACCCGGGTATTCGATAGTCACGCGGGCGCGTCGACGACCGACGGGCAGAGTGCCGGTCGGACGGCGGCGGCTTCCCCGGAGCGGATTCGGGTGCCACTGTGCCGTGCATGGACTTAGGATAAATTGGTCGGCGTTCGACGGGCGGTGTTCGAGGTGAAAAAAAAAAATGATTTCGGCAGCGGACGGTACACCGCGGGCGGTCGTCGGTGGCGTGCGCCGAACACGTTACGGGGTCTCGGAGCCCCGGTACCGGGTATTCGATAGTCACGCGGGCGCGTCGACGACCGACGGGCAGAGTGCCGGTCGGACGGCGGCGGCTTCCCCGGAGCGGATTCGGGTGCCACTGTGCCGTGCATGGACTTAGGATAAATTGGTCGGCGTTCGACGGGCGGTGTTCGAGGTGAAAAAAAAAAATGATTTCGGCAGCGGACGGTACACCGCGGGCGGTCGTCGGTGGCGTGCGCCGAACACGTTACGGGGTCTCGGAGCCCCGGTACCGGGTATTCGATAGTCACGCGGGCGCGTCGACGACCGACGGGCAGAGTGCCGGTCGGACGGCGGCGGCTTCCCCGGAGCGGATTCGGGTGCCACTGTGCCGTGCATGGACTTAGGATAAATTGGTCGGCGTTCGACGGGCGGTGTTCGAGGTGAAAAAAAAAATGATTTCGGCAGCGGACGGTACACCGCGGGCGGTCGTCGGTGGCGTGCGCCGAACACGTTACGGGGTCTCGGAGCCCCGGTACCGGGTATTCGATAGTCACGCGGGCGCGTCGACGACCGACGGGCAGAGTGCCGGTCGGACGGCGGCGGCTTCCCCGGAGCGGATTCGGGTGCCACTGTGCCGTGCATGGACTTAGGATAAATTGGTCGGCGTTCGACGGGCGGTGTTCGAGGTGAAAAAAAAAAATGATTTCGGCAGCGGACGGTACACCGCGGGCGGTCGTCGGTGGCGTGCGCCGAACACGTTACGGGGTCTCGGAGCCCCGGTACCGGGTATTCGATAGTCACGCGGGCGCGTCGACGACCGACGGGCAGAGTGCCGGTCGGACGGCGGCGGCGTCCCCGGAGCGGATTCGGGTGCCACTGTGCCGTGCATGGACTTAGGATAAATTGGTCGGCGTTCGACGGGCGGTGTTCGAGGTGAAAAAAAAAATGATTTCGGCAGCGGACGGTATACCGCGGGCGGTCGTCGGTGGCGTGCGCCGAACACGTTACGGGGTCTCGGAGCCCCGGTACCGGGTATTCGATAGTCACGCGGGCGCGTCGACGACCGACGGGCAGAGTGCCGGTCGGACGGCGGCGGCGTCCCCGGAGCGGATTCGGGTGCACACTGTGCCGTGCATGGACTTAGGATAAATTGGTCGGCG